>NW_025813486.1:1401337-1454009 GCF_021976095.1 Xenia sp. Carnegie-2017
GAACGAAGGCACCCATGGGCTTCATGGAAAAAAGGAATTGTTTTCTTTTTTTATAATAGTTTCTACAAGTCCTTCTCAGGACTTTATTAACCTGGACGATCATCATTTACAAACATATAGTTTCTACAAAGATAACATTTAATAAGCCATGCAACTTGTATCGTCTAATTGAACCTCGGTTTCAACCCTTAGGTTATAAAATTTTGATACATTTTTGACAGTAAATTTCTTTCTACTTAACAATATTTTAATGATTCAATATAGAAAGTAACTTTACTTCTCTAATAATTTTACGATTAAACTGTACACTTTTCGGATTAAAAGGACTTCTTTTGATCGCATAGAGACAGCCGTCCAATTTATTACGTACATGCATGTTCTATGCATTTCGTTGTAAGGAACCACCCTACCAAAGAATATCCAGATCTGATATTCTTTAGCTGCATCGAGCGAAGAAAATTGCCAGTGATGGAATTTTTCAAAGGTTATTTTTATGATATTTATAATTCGATGTATCATGTAGATTCCAGATGAGATTTATGACTGCTTTTGAATACAATTAACACATATTCTTAATAAGACAATGTTTTATAAAGTAAATGGTTTGAACCCGGGAGTATATTGTTATATGTTAGGTCGTCCAGGTGATTAAGTCCTGAGAAGGACTGTTTTTGTCAAAAACAGTCCTTCTCAGGACTTTATTAACCTGGACGATCATCATTTACAAACATATAAAGACAATGTTTTATGTTATCATTTAGCGTCTTTGTAATTTTATACATTTAAATTTATAGCTATAGTTTAAAATTCCATATTTACGTATATAACGCGTAAATGAATCTGAAAAGCCAGTTTTAGGGAGATTTTATGCATCAACAATAATAATGATTAGTGATTATAAAACAGCGAAACCAACATGTAATAAAAATAACAGTTCAAAAATTTGTATGGCTTGGTTTTTTTGCTTTATGCAGCTGGAATCCGTCCTGGATATTCTTAAGTCACGTCGTTAAGGCCCGTAACAATCCTTACATAAAAGTCGTTAGCGTGACAACATGCCAGTTATTCAAGCTTTCATTCGATCGTTATACTTTTTCTAACCCAAAATGATTAATTTTTACTGTTATGTCTTCTGCCTTTATAAATAATCTTTCTAAATAACTAGAATCAGATTAAAAAATGCCCCGAAACTCAAAAGTATCTCCTAACCATTTCATTTGCCACTATTCTACATAAGCAATACTAAGGCCCGGTTCAAACGTCGCATTTAACATGCGCCGAATCAAATCTGAGTTTTAGTCGACTAAAATAGTTTTATGCGTAGTTTGATTCAGACGTCGAATTCTATAGTCGCATTTATTAGTAGATGCTTCCACTTTTCATAGTTTATTCATTTTCTGTACTAATTTCCTAAAATGGCGAACAGAAAAATGTTGAGTTTATGCATTTCAAATCTGATTCGTGTTAATAGGAAAAGATGAATATTGATGCATGTTACAGCAAATAAACTATTAGAAACGAGACGGCAGCTTCTGCAAATTTCCCATGTTTTCTACCGTTAATTGGTCAAAAAAAGCCGTTACGTAGCTCCTCTTATCGATCATGTCGAAGACAAGATAGAAATTCCGGCTGGTGGAAGAAAGTTTGAGTATATTCTATCAAAAACACGTGTATCTCGAGGGAAACTTTCCTTGTACATATAAATTTTTTGCACTTTAAACAAGTGTATTTTGTTAAACTTGTGCACGAAATACAAGGGCACATTACCATCACTGCCGCCGCCATGTTTTTACAACTTTGCGCATAGCATTTAGCATGAAATAATTGATTTTGCTTAGAAATATCTTTTAAAATAAATTATGCATTAAATTCTCGGCTCATGTAAAATGCGACGTTTGAATCAACATCGAATTTCCGTCGAATATTCGACTAACTCACTGAATATGCGACTAAAGTCGATTAAATTAAAAATCCGTCGAATTTAATTGATTCAAACGTCGCATTTACATGCACATACTCTCGCATTTGATTCGGCGCATGTAAAATGCGACGTTTGAACCGGGCCTAATGTCCGACCATTTGATTGTCCGAATTTGTAATTTGATTTCGTATTTTTGACACGTGTTAGAAAAGGTGGATACTTTTACTCTCAGGTAGCATTCCATGTATTTTAGTTTAATTGAACATACTCGCCTTAGGCCTGTTGTTCGCTTTCAACTCTAGCTAAATTTGCGTTATAATCAAACCATAAGGAAAGTGAAACATATTTCCATGGAAATACCTTTTAGATTGCTTGCACCAACCAAGCCGCTATTTTACTCAAATCTCGATAGCTTCGTCTGTCTGGGAAAGAAAACAATGTATTGGGAGACTAGAGATCATTAGAAAAGTGGCGAAAGATCATTTACGAGGGTTTCGCTATCGTTTTCAAATATTGATTTCAAAATTTCGGTTTTCTTTTTATTACCATTTATAGGTTTAAATTGAGGCGGATTCTTCTGTTTCTGGAAAGAAATGTAAAAATGTGAATCGAGATATAATGATTTAAATCTGACGGTAATAACGTGTGACCTTAATAAGATAGATAGGCTAGCCAAACGCACATTTTATACGTGGCCACGAACCAAATGCATTAAAGAGAAAAGAAAATGAGATAAAATTCCTTATTAGCTTTTATTTAAAATGCATTCGGCTCATGTAAAACGCGACGTTTGAACAAGGCCTTACTGTTTAACTAGGTTTCAAATAGGATAACGAAATTTTTACATAGATTGACTTAAGGCATCCTATGTTAAGACAAAATGGAAAACCTGGATTGCTAATTTGTTGGGAAATGATATTTTGAAAATCACCGCCTTTATATAATCTACAACGCCACCGAAAAATCTGCTAAAACTTTCTATAGTCCCCCGCAATAACTATTGACAACCTTCGTTAGAATTCAATAAATCAATCAATGTTTCAGCTTCGAGAGGACTACTGTTTAGCGCCAGGAACTGTCTAAATGAACGTTCCATTTGTTCACGTCCTGTTTCCATTAATGATGTCTGAAATGAAAATTAACTTTTTAATTAAGCAAGATTGACTTGAAAAAATACGTAATGATCTCACAAGGAGGGGTAACTTAGGACTGTTGGGAATGCTGTTTTCAAAAAATACTTAATGATCTCACAAGGAGGGATAACTCAGGACTGTTGGGTATGTTGTTGTCAAAAAATACTTTATGATCTCACAAGGAGGGATAACTCTGGACTGTTGGGTATGTTGTTTTCAAAAATACTTAATGATCTCACAAGGAGGGATAACTCAGGACTGTTGGGTATGTTGTCAAAAAATACTTTATGATCTCACAAGGAGGGATAACTCTGGACTGTTGGGTATGTTGTTTTCAAAAAATACTTAATGATCTCACAAGGAGGGATAACTCAGGACTGTTGGGTATGTTGTTGTCAAAAATACTTAATGATCTCACAAGGAGGGATAACTCAGGACTATTGGGTATGTTGTTTTTAAAAAATACTTAATGATCTCATAAAGAGGGATAACTCAGGACTGTTGGGTATGTTGTTTTCAAAAAATACTTAATGATCTCACAAGGAGGGATAACTCAGGACTGTTGGGTATGTTGTTTTCAAAAATACTTAATGATCTCACAAGGAGGGATAACTAGGACTGTTGGGTATGTTGTTTTCAAAAATAATTAATGATCTCACAAGGAGGGATAACTCAGGACTATTGGGTATGTTGTTTTGAAAATACTTAATGATCTCACAAGGAGGGATAACTCAGGACTATTGGGTATGTTGTTTTCAAAAAATACTTAATGAACTCACAAGGAGGGATAACTCAGGACTGTTGGGATTATTGTCTTCAAAAAATTTAATGGCATCTTGAACTTTTATCAAGCTTTGTATGTAACTATCGACATCATCAGCCAGGTCTGAAAAAATAATGGAAATTTATGAATATAATGAAGGGATAGAGACAGATGATGAGGGATAATGAGGGATGATGAGGGATGAAGACGGAAAATTTAGGAGATAAAACAATTTCTGTTTAACTTCACATTGAAAGAACTTGGACAAGAGTAAAAAAATCAGCTGATAAACATATGAAATCATGGAAGGAGAGGTAGATAAACCATCCTACCATCCTTTCCTTTAGTCAGTGGAGAAACCATCTTACAACCTTTCTTTTAGTCAGGGGATACAAACCATCATCCAAACACTCACCCATCTCTGATGTCCTGGTCTTCTTTGAAGCAACATTATGATAGCTGATAACATTATCCAACCCTCGTAAAACTTTGTCAATATCTGGGAGATTGGTCAAGGGAACTACAACATATGTGTATCTGTTATAGCATTAATGAAACATTGCATGGTTTGCCAAGGTTGGAAAACTTGTATCAAAGTCCTTGTATAGCTAAGGATGTGAATTTATTAGCTTCCAGTGACTTAAAACCAGAAATATGCTGCAACACAGAGCCGATTGTACTATTTCAATTTTGCAAGAAAATATTAGTTCAATATGATGGTGGGATGCTGCAGTTTACCCTGAGATGACATAAGTACAAGCAAAGTAATTAAGAGAGGCAACATATAGTTTAAAATGGTTGTGTGTGGCTGCAAGAGAGATCAAGTTTTCCAACCTCATTGTTTGTCTTCTTCAAAAGACTTAAACAGAATTGCACCTTAAGAAAATAAACTTGAGTATGAATAAAATAGAGTGTAAAAGGATACTTCTTTGTCGACGTTGTAGTTCAACAGTTTCTTTATGCACAGGTAAAATATTTTCTTCTAGCTTGCTTAAACGTTCGTTAAATGATGACAAAATACCACGCTGAAAAAATTATATAACCTTGCTATTTTAACGAATGAAATCTTCAATTTGAAAGTTCATGTTATTATTCCAAAATTTGACTAAACTTGCCCTTACCATATTTTCCGTCAAATCGTCGCTTTTCGTCAAACTGTCTTTCAAAAATGATAAATTTGCTTGCTCCTAAAAATAAAAACCATCTCTATTCAACAGAAGAGGACTGTTATTTTGGTTGTCAAACTTGAACGTCTTGTCTTGACAGCAAGTTTACCTTTGATAGTTTTTCAGCTAAAACTTTTTTCCTTTGAGAAACATGCTCTGGTCGGCTTTCTTGAATCATTTTTAATGGCAGTAAGCAAGTAAACTTTCCGAAACGTCTCAAATTTTGTCTTAAACAGTGATTAAACAAGGAAATGAACTAAAAATTTCATGAATGAAACTCCATTTTTGAGTCGAGGTCAAGTCAACCCTGAACCTTTCGAAATAATCAAATAATTATTCGGGTGTTGCGGGCTAGGATGAAGGAACCAATGGGGTGAAGGCATTGAGTTGTATCGATACTCAATGGGTGAAGAGCAAACCCAATGGGCTACCCGGTAGACCGAATTTAAATTTGTGTTGATTTTGTAAATGGTCATGTCTGTAACTAGCAAAAAAACATCAGTGAGCTGAGCAAAGTTTTGCTGATGTTAATAAATATGAATTGTAAATCTAAATACTCTGCCTGATTATTAAAAGCAATGTAATAATGTTCCGTCGCTTTTTCTTTCTAAAGGCCCGTTCACACGATCGGATTTGTTGGATTTGATTTTGTCGGATCAAAAAAAAAAACGCATCGTGTGAACCATTTTCTTTCATCAAGATCAGAAGAAGCCGACTAGTCCCGGACCTCTCACTCTCAAAACTTTCAAAATTTCATTTGGCGCAAAACATTAGATGTGAAAACTGAAAAAGACTTAGAAACAAGAACAAAAATATGCATAATACACATCGATAAATGCACTGGATAACATAAATGTCTGCTCCACGACCATAAATATCCAAACAATGTTCCACTTTATCAAACGAGTATTAAAATTTATGCCCAACAAAACGGTGAAATAAAAGTCATATGCCTAAAATTTCCGAGCATGTGATTGGATATACGATATTTTTCAATAGTGATTAAAATTAAAGAAAACAAAATTAAAGCATTACGATAAAAATTAAGAAAGCAAAAACATCCTTGCTTGATTTCATTTATTAATTGCTTGGCAACTTGCCGAGACACTATCCGTAAGCGAATTCAATATCAATGTCATGAAAATGATAAAAAACAGCAGGACATTGGATTTCTTCAGTAATTTCATCGTCAAAACATGACTTTCAACACATAAAGAATAGAGAGCTTTAGCAAAGACTACGAGTACGACTACGAGCAATGACTACGAGGATTTACGTCATTTTGGCGCGTAAACATTGTTGCGACAACAAAACACGTAGCCGTCATCAATCTGAGTACGATGTTTTGTAAAAATTCGTAGTCGCGACTACGATGTCTTTTAAGCAAAGACAGTAGATATTTTTCATTCTGTAAGAAATTAGTTTACAGTACTATTTTCGAGAATCCAGGCTTTACCTTAGAACCTTTTTAAACGCATATGTACATTAAAAGGAAAAATGACGTAAATCGTACTCGTAGTCTTTCTAATATTCCCATCAAGCAATTTAGCAAGTTTATTATTGCTTCCACACGACAGAAAAAGAAATAAAACACATGAATTGTGTCCATCACTTCACCGACTAAGTTCACTATAATCTAAAATGCAATGTCGTATAATAAAAAAGATTACTTTGGTTGTTCGTTTGTACGACTTTCATTATCCACTCGTTGACAAGGACTAAAACAAGACGAGCGAGCTACGCTTACTGACAGTCTATTTGTTCATTCATGATACTTATTCAGTTCATTTTTCGCTCTTCAGTTTTCTTCGTTAGCTATTCATCTTGTACCCAACCTTATACTGTTCGTGTACCCAAAACGTCGTTTCAGTAGAGGATCCTTAAAAATATCTATCACATCATTGAAACTTTCACTCGCATAAAATTTTTTCTTCAAACCTACGATCCGGTCAATGCGTTCCTGGGTGGTCAGGACCCACTTTGTAGGTACAGGTAGCTTAAGACTCTCTGCTTTCTTTCTTTTACTGGATAACCAAACTTTTTCTTATTCGATCGCCCGTCTGGTGAAGGGATGTCGTCAACGCTAGCGACTTTAAATGCAAATAACGTTGAGGACATGCTTTTTTCCTTTTTTAATTCCGACTCAATTTCCTCATTAATTGCTCCATTCGATTCCTAGTATTCTGTTTCGTACTCTGTTGAGTAAATCCAACATTAACTAACTTCAGGTCAACGTCCTTTGGAAATGATAATTGTTCTACTACTATGGCATACACAACGGGAGTGATTTTTCTCGGCGAATGAGATCCGACAAACCACTTTATGAGCATAATAATTTAGATGTTGGACTAACTCATTTCCGTTAGTCCCATCCCAAAACCATTTTGCAAAATCATTCGTCAGTAATTCAGAATATTTAGATTCACTCGGCCATCGCTTTAATTTAAACCTAATTGTTAGTAGTGACTTAAGAATAACGTTTTCGCAATGATATAACTTCCACAGTCCCACTCTCATTTACATTTTATATTGTAAGTTTGCCAATTATGATTGGTTAAGAAAAACATGCCACCACACGTCACAGAATAGATAAGTAACAGAAGCGCCACTCAGCGAAAAAATTTCTCCCCTTGCACCCAGTTCTTAAATGCGCATCGTATCATTGAGTTCTATAATAACTGGAGGGGAAACGTCAACAAATTCATAAATTATTAGCGCGCGGCCGCGTGGTCCAAACATGAGCGGATTTTGGTGGTCAAAGTCAGCGGAGAGACGCGGGCTCATGAAATAAAATTTTTGTCGCCCACCCTGATTTGACCACCATGATTGCGAGTATAGAAAATCAAAACTACTTATTTTCCTAACATAAACACTTTTTAAACTTATATTTATTAAAAATCTGCAAATTTCTGTAGTTTTGTGGATGCTGAAATAGCGACAGAAAAAGGAACATTTCTTTGACTCCGGTAAGTAGCACAGTATTAGTTTTATATTTTTTTTTTTAACACGATACTTGAAGAATGTTTCTACTACTAAGTTTTAATTTTAAAGTTATTTTGGTCCAGTCTTGTTTGTTCTTCTTCTTAATCGCTCGCCAGATGGCGAAGCTGTCATTTTATCGTGGTCAAAAACATTACCGCCATGTTTTTGACCACGGGGTCCAGGCCCCTTTGCCCCTCCAGGTCTTATAGAGCTCAATGGCCATTACTCCAGCCCAATGAACTCCATAACAACTGGAAGGCTAACTTACGCCATCTTTAGTTGCATGAGCGCCGCCATTGAGGGTACGGAGGCGAGATACATCACTTCGAAATTGCCGGGTTTTGCAAAAAATAGTTGTCTTCGAGCCAGCTTCATGTCTAAAAACCTTAAACAATGTTTGGACTTTAATATAAAACAAGTTTGAACGACATTTGTACATGTTAAGCTTCTTTTTAGAAGGATGAAAAGCGAACTTTGTTTTGGCGCGTGAAAACATGCCTTATAACTTGAATACAAAACTGACACCCCTCATTTTTTTTCATGAAAAGGATGTAAAACACACTTGTCTATCCTTAAAATATAGTTTGAATCTTTGAAAATGAAGCTGTCAGGGCAAAAACGCTGTTTTTCGGTAATTTTGTGTTTCCGAGCAAATTAGTCGTCCCAGTCCTTTTGAAAGTTCAGAGCACAAACAAAGAACACTTTTGCAAAATATTTCAAAAGTTAGCAAAAAATATTTTTGAGTTTAAAAACTGTTATGCCATATTATTGTGTTATCATTAATTGCACCATTAAAGAGTCAAAGGGTCAATACTCAATTTAAAAAAAGACAAAACACAATTGACACTCTATATTCATAACTTTTGAAACACTTAAGTAAAATTGTAATGGTAATACAAGTAAGAAAACGATTATTAGTCTAATATTATAGAATCATATATTTTCACAAATATGACCAAACATTTTAAATACACATCCTAAAATTTAATATATTACATACATTTATCATCATCTGTATTACAAGAAAACTAATTTTACAATCAATATGATATACTATAAAATTTTGATACATGATATAGCTTTGCTTGCTTTATAATAATTTTAAAACCCTGTTTCAAACCACTGAGGATGAGGGTTGCTTCTTGGCATTTATTTAGAGCAGGCTATATTAGCAATACTTCATAGTGTACACTTGGCTATTTATTTATAAGCATGAACTTGCTGATAAAATGCTCAATACACAATATGAACGTCAAATCTTCCACCAGTTCTTAAGAAGTGGAGGAAGTAAATGACAAGAACCAACAATCACCCACAATTCAAAATTTCAAATCATCACTTTCACACAAAAAGAGCATGTGAAATTCTTAAAAGCAAGTCTAACTCTAAAAGCAATAAAATTGTTATGAAACATTTTATATTAAGTGGATTGTGTGTATTTTGCACAGCATTCAAAGATACAGACTACCTGTTATCAGTTTTATCTTAAATTTTTGGTCTTCGGCGACAAATGAGAAATTCATATTTCAAAGCAAGTTCTCCTTTATGTTTTATATATAATACAGCGCATACAAAACATGTCTTGGAACGTCCACAATGCATCTTAACACATTAATAACCAAATTTTGCTAACGGTTTTGAAAAAAATAAAGCATTTAGGCTAGCATTATATTTCCAAGTTAGCAGTTTTTGCAAAACAATCCGTCACGCAAATAAAACAGTCCACGCGAGATGCACGCGAAGCGGCAAATCAGCTTCTATGTGGCTTCAAAAAAGTCTAGGTTTGTTTATAATGAGTTAGCCTTCCAGTTGTAGAGTTCATTGCTCCAGCCAGATAAACTTGATAAACCAGTGAACTCCATATAAATATATATCTGGAGGATAACGACAATACATTTTATAGATATAAAATTGAAGCCAAAGTCTAGTCTTGCGCGGTTTGTACGTCAGTTCCAGTCCTTCAAAGTCGAATATTCACGCGGTTTGTACGTCAGTTTCATTCCCTGAGTGCCAAACACATACACGGCCAATATAAATTTGAATACAAATTGCAAAATAAACATATAAACAACATCACGACAAACAACACACGAGGCCAACTCGCAAAAGGTTATTTTTACAGCTGAAACTTTACTATGAGTTCGTTGTAACTTACAACTTGTAACGAGGAAAAGCCAACTGATAATTACATTGTATGCTAAAAAGACGATATAATAAAAATATGATGAGAAAATATTCAAGCAAAATTTTTCTTTCATCGGTAGGTAAATTTTCAAACGGTGTCAGACAGTGTTCGTCTTTTTGTCATTTCAGTGGATTTAAAGATCTGTTTTTCCGAACGAAAAAGAAACTTGAATATTCAGTTTCATAAAATATTGAGTCTATAACTGCATTTTACTTTTACAGAGCGATTGTATTTTTCATCGATTTTGATAGTGCTTGAAATAGTAAATGGTTGTCATCTCGATATCAATAATTGAATTTCCTTAAAGACTTTGATATGTTTTAAAGAAAACCGCAGCTTAAGAGCAGATCGACTGTGTATGACAAAAATGTATAGTAGCTATATTAAAGATGTTTTCATTCTATATGTAAATTTGTCGAATAAAAATTCATAACAACAAATCCTTTTAGTTTATTTGAAAACGTAATAATACTTTTGCACTTAAGATGATGTAGAATTGAAATAAATATACTTCAAAAGTTTTTCTTCGTGAAGATAAAACTGACTAGTAATGAAATCAACTGAGGTCAAACTAAAGATCCAGGATATGAAAAATACAAATTGTTTATAAACACGCGAGAAACACGAGTGATGACGAATGATGACGACAAATATTTTTTGGCTTCAATTTTGGCTTCGGTTATCATTCCAGTTATTCAAATGTCGAGTTCACTGATGAAACACCATTATTTTAGGCCAAACTTTCGCAAAATTTTCGGTGTTGCAGGCAAGAATAAAGATGTTTAAGAGAAGAGTTTTGAATTGAGCTTAGTACTGAGGTCGACCAACGACTGAGTAAAAATAGGATTGATTTTAAACAACTCATGTCGCAAGTTTGCAATAAACAAACATGAACGACAAGAATTCCCAAAAGATTATCAAGTTGTAGTTAACATTCAAAACCTTTTACATACAAAAGCAATTTTGAAGTGGGCTAACTCGGTTCATGTTATTGTACACGAATTTTAAGTTCTTCTTACTCTGTGATGATTCTGATAACTAAACAAGCATTGTAACGATGTGCGATCATTTTTCTGTTTCATATCATCGATCTTAAGCATTATAAAATGCAATTGTGAGGGATATTTTTCTACTAAAGATATACGATAGTAAATTTTCAATCTTAAATTGACTTTTCAAACTTAATCATTCTCCATGATATTTTCATGCAAGTTGTTGTTCCTGGAAGTAAATTCAACAAACGCTTCCATAACGCCACACTAAAATACTAAATAACATAAATACATATTAAAATATGTCATCCAAACATGCTGAGCTTTTGTTGACCAAAGATACAGTGAACCTTGTTTCTTATATAAAAACAGAGCTTTTATTTCTATCTAAATTGTGTAAAGCATCAACAGTTAGAAAATTGAAAATATAAAACTTAGTACAAAAGTTAAATCGATTTAAGTAACTGCTGCTATTTGAAAAGAATGGACTAAAACACTTCATAAAAATCACTGGCAATTAGATAAACCTACATCACTAACTCTTTCTAACACATTGAGAAAAGAAATATGGCAAAAATGATTAAAACTATAAGCTAAAGAAGTGGCGGATTAAATCAAGTTGAAATTTATGTGTAGTGTTATTGTAGATGAATTTGATTGATTGCCGAATTTATCAAACATTTCTTGATCTCCAAGCCAATAGCTTTGGCCATGGGGAGGTACTGCATTACCAATCTAAAAAAAATACAACATTGATCTAGCATATCAATATGCTTTATAACAAAGATTTAACAAGATGCTGTCGCATAATTCTGTGTTATAAGGCTGCTTGAATATCCAAGCTACACCATGTATTTTTAACAGGTTTCGCAAAATTGCGATAAAATTCATATGGTTAAGTTAGACATACTGTTTTCAATGAAACTCTTTACAGATAGACACGCCGTTTCCAAGCAAACTCATGCAGATAGACATACTGTTTCCAATGAAACTCTTACAGATAGACACACCGTTTCCAATCAAACTCATGAAGATAAACATACTGTTTCCAATGAAACTCCTACAGATAGACACACCGTTTCAAATCAAACTCATGCAGATAAACATACTGTTTCCAATGAAACTCCTACAGATAGACACACACCGTTTCAAATCAAACTCATGCAGATAAACATACTGTTTCCAATGAAACTCCTACAGATAGACACACCGTTTCAAATCAAACTCATGCAGATAAACATACTGTTTCCAATGAAACTCCTACAGATAGACACACCGTTTCAAATCAAACTCATGCAGATAAACATACTGTTTCCAATGAAACTCCTACAGATAGACACACCGTTTCCAATCAAACTCATGCAGATAAACATACTGTTTCCAATGAAACTCTTACAGATAGACACACCGTTTCCAATCAAACTCATGAGATAAACATACTGTTTCCAATGAAACTCCTAATAATAAGGACTTTATTTGAAGAGGGGGACACGTAACAGCTGAAAAGCTGACAAACCTGTGGCCCTCTAACTAGATTATACAGGATTACAAAAAAACTGATAATGAATAAATATATAAATAATTACAAAATTCTATGATAAAATAGCAGGACATATTAAAATATTCAGAAAGATAAAATTAATTCATAAAAATTAAAATTAAAATTAGGTAGTGCGCTATTGCTTAATATTGTTTCAAAGTTGTCCAGGTTTTATATGAGCTTATAAAATGCTTTTCACAGCTGTTTTGAATAGATTTATACTAGGCTTTTTTTTGATATCATGGGGAAGGCTGTTCCATAACTTAACTGCGTCAACACTGAATGCCTAGCCACCATCGTTATTTCTTAGGTATTTGGGACACACTAAATTTAAATTGCCATTTCTCGTGGACCTATTGTGAACAGAACTGTTCGTCTTGAACAAATCTTTGATATAAATGGGAACATCGCATTTGAGGCTCTTAAAGATCATGGCACATTTGTTTAGTTTTATTTCGTCAAAAAAAGGCAACCAGCCTAGTTTACTAAAGTTTACAACACTTCTAGAATAAGGGTCTACTCCAAGAATTACTCGGGCAGCCCTTTTTTGTAACCTTAGGAGACAGTGGAGTTCTTTAACGTCGCAGGTATTCCAAACCATGCTCCCGTACATAAGGACGGGTTTAATCAAGGCGTTATAGTATAAAAGTCTTTCTTTTATTGGAAGGTATCTTTATCTTTTAATAAACCAATACGCTGAGAAAGCTTGGCCTTTAGGCTAGAAATGTGGTCACTAAATGTAAGATCTTGATCGAGTGTTACTCCAAGCAATTTATAAGAGGTTACTTGTTCTATTTCGGCCCCATCAAGGGTCACTGACAGGTGATTGCCATCAACTAATGATGAATGTAGCCTCTTTCCAGTGATAAGTAATGCTTTGGTTTTAACAGGGTTTAGGACCATCCCATTTTTGCTAGACCATTTACTTAATTTATCCATGTATTCTTGAAGACGTCGTTCCAATTCCAAAGGTGCATTAACGATATTAGCGCTGGCTTTAAATGTGGTGTCATCCGCGTAAGCATGAATAGTTGAGTCCGATCCAACAGCTTCGGAAGATCATTGACGAAAATTAAAAAGTAGAGGTCCTAATATGCTACCTTGAGGAACTCCATTGGTTAGCATAAGTTGTGACGAAGTCGAGTTATTTACAGTGACACACTGTTTGCGATTGAGTAGATAGCTCTGCAATAGCTTTACAACATTATCTGGAAATCCATATGATCTTAACTTTACTAGGAGAATGTCATGATTGATCAAGTCGAATGCCTTGCTATAGTCCTAGATAGACACACCGTTTCAAATCAAACTCATGCAGATAAACATACTGTTTTCAATGAAACTCTTACAGATAGACACACCGTTTCAAATTAAACTCATGCAGATAAACATACTGTTTTCAATGAAACTCCTACAGATTGACACACCGTTTCAAATCAAACTCATGCAGATAAACATACTGTTCTCAATGAAACTCTTACAGATAGACACACCGTTTCAAATCAAACTCATGCAGATAAACATACTGTTTTCAATGAACTCTTACAGATAGACACACCGTTTCAAATCAAACTCATGCAGATAAACATACTGTTTCCAATGAAACTCTACAGATAGACACACCGTTTCAAATCAAACTCATGCAGATAGACATACTGTTTTCAATGAAACTCTTACAGATAGACACACCGTTTCCAATCAAACTCATGAAGATAAACATACTGTTTTCAATGAAACTCTTACAGATAGACACACCGTTTGCAATTAAACTCATGCAGATAAACATACTGTTTCCAATGAAACTCCTACAGATAGACACACCGTTTCCAATCAAACTCATGCAGATAAACATACTGCTTTCAATTACTGTTAGCGTTTAATTTTTTTCCAAACCAGTGTCGTATAAACACGACCCCAAGCCGTACGACTTTCACACCGTATTCAAAATCAACGGATGATGTGTGAACTGGGTCCGAATCACAAAGGCATGCGCACTACAGTCTTCATACCTGTCTATGTTTATCAAGAACATCTCCTTTAAAGCAGTAAGTATCTGAAAACCCTGGGAACGAGCGCATTCACGCACGCTCACAACTCGATGTTGGCAGGGATGAAGAACTCGTCCCTAAAGAAAATAAATCTCAAACTTTTAAAGTCAATAAAATAGAAAATTGACAGGTTTTGGTCACCAGTTTTCCCATCGGTTCAGGATTCGTTATAGTCGTACTGAAATAGCCATCCCACTCCAGTCTTCCATAGAGACCAGCCCAGTGATTTGTGTCTGTTACCAGTATGAGGTAAACACCATGGGATAAGGGTGTTAAATTGTCTATCCTGTGGATCACAGGGGACCCTCAACACAGCTGCATACACCACGTTGTTGCCCGGATGAACTAGTGCCATTTTTATCCTTATGCGTGTAACGCAATTTCTCCGTATATTTCCCATCTGCCAGGCGAACACATATGTTCGGTAAGTCACGCCAATCGGATCCGGTACTTGGGAATACGCTGTATCCTGGCAACGACCAATGACGTCATCTCTTTGCACACGTGATCACGCAAAACGGTGTTTTCATTATACATACGGATCTGTAAACAGAATTGTCAGCTTTTATGTTGTATTTAATGCAGTTTAAGAATAGTGTGAAGATCTGATATCAGATGTAATAAAATTATAAATGGCTATTGTCTACTACGAAGCGGGACTACGAGGTATCCACCTGTCTCTGGAAATGGGACTGCATCTCCATCGTATGATATTTCTATTGCCTTTGCACCGTTTCTGATTTCTGGTAATCTGACAAAGCATCTCGTACCGTCACTGTACGATATGGAGCAGAATCATTTCTCGTGATATTAGATGCAAACTGCAAACATAAAAAAATCAGATTCATGTAAACATGAAAATTGAGATAGTTATAATCTCGACGTAGTTAACATTGCTTTATTTCATGTAAAATTGGTCACGATGGTCAATAAAATAAAAACATCGCTACACAACACATAGGAGGAAAAAATACGAGATCAAATTACAAGATTCGGACAATCAAATGGTCGGCGATAGTATTGTTTATGTAGAATAATGGCAATAAAATAAAAGAAGATGCTCTTGGGCATTTGTAAATCTTATTTTAGAAATACAGAACGACTAATTATAAAGGCAGAAGGTGTAAGAGTGAATAAAAACCATTTTCCGGCAAATCAAAGGAAAGCTTGGATATGACATGCAATATGCAGGTACAAAGTTATAGAGAAAAATTAAAACATCTCTAACATTGTCGCAGACTTTACAAGTGCCGTAACAAAGTGTTGATAAGTTTGATATGCATTTGTCTAACAAGCTTAAGAAGACAAAGAGCATGACAAAAATATATGATTCAAAATTTGCTAAGCGCATATACAAGCACCAATTTCACTGCTAGCTCCGTCACAAATTAATTTAGAATCACATCTGAGCATGCGTAGTCAACTCCACCAACTTTCCGTTAGTGGTCATGGCAACGTCCAACTGGATGACTAGTACAGATTATGGAGTAATTAGCTCGCTCAGTAACAAATTTTCAGATATATTACTTGCGCATGCGCAGTCTGCTCGAGCATGCGGAGTCGACTTGACAAGCTGCTCAGGTTCATGGTTATGGCAACGACAAACTGCATCTACCAGCACCAATTTTGAAATAAATAGCATGCTTACCTGCAAATTAATATAGAAATCATCTGCGCATGCGCTAGGGCAGTAGTGACATTAACAACAACACAAACTTTCGTAAGGCTTTGAATTTTGTATATATATATAAAGCCAATACTAGGTATAGTAGATGTCAACTAGCAGTGCTGGGTGCGATATAGTATGCAGTGGCTTAGGGGACAACACTTCGGTGGCGTCCGCACTTTCTGCGTACCCCGAGCAAAGCCTATCGCAGGTGATCTCGGGGTCTGATGGGCGGAAGCTTGCTATTGCATCCCGGAGATAGCGTGGAGGTGCCGAAATCTCCTACCGAAACGTTAACATGCGGCGTTCTAGTGCCTTGCGCTTAAGAAGGTATCGGGAAGCATGGACCGAAAACGGGTTTTTTGCTTTTGAATTTTATCTGTTGTTTATTTTTTCATAAAATAAACAAAGCAATGTTTTAATTAACTTCTTCTGACACCTATAATATAAGACGACCTTCAACATGTTTTATACAATTTTATTGGTTTATATCTTTCTGATTTAACTCTCTCATTTGCTGTTTCTCGTGCATCACAAACCATGCAAGCGCTTCATGGCAAAAAAGGATTATCTGGTTCCCTTAATTAACATGCGACGCTCTAGTGCTCAACTATCTCGGTGTATCGGAAGCCATGGACCGAAAACTGGATTTTTTGCTTTCGAATTTTATCTTTTTGTTTACCTTTCGTTTAAGAGTTCTTATCATAAAAGAAACTAGAACATCCAAGGATACTGCAAAGGTTCAAACAACCTCTGTCTTCTTGAATTATAATTTAAACCAACTGTAAACACGTTTTTTTTACTCCTAACCTTTTACAATTGTTCTCATCATGAACGAGAGCATCCGTGGGCTTCGTGGAAAAGGGGATTTTCTAATTTCTTATAATAGTTTCTACTAAGATAACATTTAATAAGCCTTGAAACTTGGATTGTCTAAATTGAACCTCGCTTTCAACGCTTATGTTATAAAATTTTGATACATTATTCACAGTAAATTTCTTTTACTTAAAAATATTTTCATGATTCAATCTAGAAAGTAACTTCACTTCTCGAGTAATTTTACGATTAAACAGCACACTTTTGGATTCAAAGGTTTTCTTTTGATCGCATGGAGACAGCAGTCAAAGCTATTACGTACATGCATGTTCTGTGCATTTCGTTGTATGGAACCACCCAACCAAAGAATATCCAGATCTGATTTTAGCTGCATCGAGCGAAGAAAATTGAAGAATTTTTTTAACTGTCACTTTTATATTTATAATTCTACGTATCATGTAAAACAGAGACACTTAAAACAGAGAAAGATTCACGTAATCCTTTGTCGGCAAAGGACAGGATTAGTTTAATTAATACAGACTCCAATGTCTGTACTTAATTATGTCTCACTTCATGTCTCCACTTAATTAAATTGACTAATCCTGTCCTTTGCCGACAAAAGGATTACGTGTTTAATCTGTCGAGTACGATGTTTTGTAAAAAATTCGTAGTCGTGACTACGATGTCTTTTTAAGCAAAGAAAGTAGGTATATTTTTCATTGTGTAAGAAATTAGTTTACAGTACTATTTTCGAGCATCCAGGCTTTAATTTAGAACATTTTGAGCGCATATGTAATTTAAAAGGAAAATACGACCTGCAAAACTTTTATGTATTTCGTACGCAAAGTGAACCGTAAACCAACAATAAAATCGTATAAATATATCGTACATAAAATTTAAAATAGTAAAGATTTTTCACTCTAAAGAGTCCTATGTTCTTGCAAAATCAGTTATTACCGATTAGTTGATATCATTATTGACAAATAGAGCCGTAGCTGCTTGCAAACGTCGGTGTTTTACAATAAAAGGCTCGTTCTATTGTTTACAACTAAAGCTAAATTTTGACGAAGCGATAACGACAACAAACTTCCTCATGCCATTCTCTTACACGGTCAAACTTCGTACTCGTTGTCGTAGTCGTACTATTGCTAAAGCTCTAATATTCCCATCAAGCAATTTAGCAAGTTTATTAAGCAGGATATACGTGTACAATAAATGGTTCTGCAGGATATGCATGTACAAGATTTTACATTCTCATACTAATAAAGTCTCGAGAAATACAATACATAACTGAGATATTTCGCAATCACCACTATTGTATAATTTACAAAAAATGAATGCTTCCAACATTTTGCTGTGTGTGTTTCATGTGGATTTAATTATACGATTGATAAATAAGAACTAAAATTGCTTAGGTTACAAAAAACTCAGCAAAATCATAAATAGTGCGCGCATCATGTGAAAATTGTATTTGAAGACGGATGCATTAGAAGAAACATTTAAACGTGTGACAAGTCAAGACTTGAGGAAGCTCAACAACAGGTAAAGCATCTTTATAATTATTGAAATAACATAAGAACGATGTGAAAAACAGTTTTAAACATTGATTTGTCAACAGCAATAACATAATTTGAAATTCCATCAATGACGATCAGTTGATCGTCACAAACACTCATAACCAAACGAATGCGATGAACATATATAATTTATCCAAAGTTTGTAATAAATTGATAAACAAGCTATTGTGAATTAAGGATTAAAACACGACATACAGAGAAACAAACAGACGTGAACACAAATTAACTAAACCATTTTGCATTTAAAATAGAAAATATAATCTAAAGTTGTAACCTGACCAAGGAGAGAACCTAATAAAAGAACGCTCGACACATAAGGATGGATCCTAAAGGACAAGCAAATGATTAACCATTCAGCACATTCAGCATTACCTGGAAATTTGTCACAATGCAACACTGAAAAGTTATTCAAAAGATGGTTTCATTGATGGAAGAGAAATACTCAAAGAGAAGCAACACATATTGAAGACGTCCTTTGGCCTGTACCACTGGGAATGAACAAGTTTCACAAATATTGATGACAAGCGATTTATTTCAATTATCATGCAGATTCTTTTTCAATAGGGCCATCAATGGCATCATTTCTGAAGAGATACTGATCAAATTTGTACAAACTTGCTCCGACTTAGCAGAAGAGCACGGGAAAATAAGACAAAAGATTGATTTTGATTGCATTCTGGTTGATTGTGAAGGTAGAAAATCGTTATGGCTGTCCGATGGCTATTTCGAAAAAATGGAGAAAGTCATCGATGAGTACGATAGAAGTGAATTTCCAGATGACGAGCCATTACTGAAAGCACATTTCAAATACCAGTTGGGTCGGTACTATTTCAACAAATCAAAAGACAAAAATGAGCAACCCAAGAAACAGCGAGAATATTTTGAAAAGCTGCTAATAATGTCGAAGAATCTTGCAAATTAAGGAAACAAAAGCATGGAAAGAGAGAACTCGTCCCCTTTGACAAAAGTTGACGTAATTTTGTCTCTTCTCATGCTTGGTTGTTTAAGAAAATATCAGAGCAAACAACGTCACCAAGTAGAAAGTTTCAATGAACTGATTGCTATGGCGAAAGATTGCTATGAAGAAGCTTTAGCTTTAGTGGACGAGTTTCTTGGAAAACATCCCCTTAAATTAGAATGTCATAAAGTCTTGGGTGATTTGCTGTTACAAATGAACCAAATTGAGGCTGCAAGGAAAAATTATGAAATTGCTTTGAATGTTTTTGAAGAGTTAGAGCTAACTCCAAAGAAAGGAAACGTATACTTGCTCAAAAACTATGCCACATCTTTGATGAAGTTGCAGAATATGAAAGAGGGGAAGAAATGATCCAGAAAGCTATAGCTTTAGTAGACGAGTTTCTTGGAAAACATCCCCTTAAAGTAGAATGTCATGAAGTCTTGGGTGATTTGCTGTTAGAAATGGAAGAAAACGAGTCTGCAAAGAAAAATTATGAAAGTGCTTTGAATGTTTTTGAAGAGTTAGAGCTAACTCCAAACAAAGGAAAGGTATACTTGCTCAAAAAGTATGCCACATCTTTGATGAAGTTGCAGAAATATGAAAGAGGAAACAAAATGTTCCAGAGAGCGTCCGAAATTAATGCAGAATATAAATTAGGTTTGGAAGACCTGATCGAGAAAGCTCGACAACAATATAACTGGAAAAGAACCAACGACATTAAATCTCAACATACTTCAATAAATTAAAATGATTTCGTATCATTTTGTTCATAAAAGAAAAACTGCAATCATAAATATACCAATATAGTGGTCATGAAGTGCACAAATCTTAGCGTCTTATGTTAAAAAGTATAAATAATAGTTAAAAACTATTCACATATACATCACGTGATTTTAAAAATCGATAATAATTCAATATTCGCGCAGTTGTGGAAATATCGTACCTCAAAAAAAATTCAAATACATATATTACTAGTTAAGTCAATATGCAATTAATAAAGATATTTTTTTGAATGATTTTGTTTACCTCTTGTAAAATGTATAATTAATATTCCATGAGTTAATATTATTTTATTAAAGTTGGGCAGCATATTAGAATTTCGGTATCTACTTCAAATATAGTTTTGCTCAAAGACCCAACGGAAATTAATTTAAAATATGAAAACACGACACTGGAGTAATTTGAAGTGAAGTTTCAAACATCATATCACTCATGATGAAGACACAACAATAAAGTATATAAGGACTTTGATTGCCTTTCATGGAACAAACAACAAGTAGCGCCGGATATGCATTTACAAAATCTTAACATCCTTACATTGATGACAGATGAGATATATATAATAAATACTGTTTACTAACACAATACATAATTAAAATATTTTCTTTACAATAATAGTTGAAAAGAGCAATGATCATTGCTGGCTTCCGACATTTTTGTGGACTTCATGTGGATTTTAATACACAATCAATTAATAATAAATGAAATTTCCTAGGTTACTAAAACGGCAAAACCTTAAAAGTGCATAATATGTGAAATTAGTTGAAGACGCGAAAGTAAATAAATCGTAGTTAGAAAAGAAACATTAAAACCTTTGAAAAGTCAAGACTTGAGGTAAAACAATGACATGTAAAGCATCTTTATAATTATGAACATAATATAAGAAGCATGTAAACCATAATTTTATAGCAATAACATAAAAATTCCATCAACAGTGATGACTCGTGTTTACAACATCAAATCGACGCTATGAATAGTTGGTGGCAAATTGACAGCTTAGAAAAGCTGAATGTAGAGCTTTTGTATTCATAATAAAGAATACGTATTTTAGATATAATATTTAATAATAAAATATAGCGCAAGAACACTTCTATTCGTTTCATCGATTCGACGCTTTCTGTGGCAACATGACTAAGAACGCGAGGCTCATAACATCGTCACAAACGCTCAATATTAGTACCCTACGAATGCAATCTCACACATATAAACTAACACATGTATATAGTTGTAAATTGAGGTTTAAATCACACAACAGACAAAGAATATAAGGAATATATAAGGAATAAAGTTTTCCACATCAAATTACTCATAATTGACATAAAATATATGTATGAACTCTGATGTAAAAATTGTTCTCGTATGATAAAACAATAATGGTTCTTCAGGATATGTACAATAAATGGTTCTGCAGGATATGTACAATAAATGGTTCTGCAGGATATACATGTACAATAAATGGTTCTGCAGGATATACATGTACAATAAATGGTTCTGCAGGATATACATACAATAAATGGTTCTGCAGGATATACATGTAAAAATGGTTCTGGGATATACATGTACAAGATTTTTACATTCTCATACTAATGAGTCTCGAGAAATACAATACATAACTGAAATATTTCGCAATCACCACTATTGTATAATTACAAAAAATGAATGCTTCCAAAATTTTGCTGTGTGTTTCACGTGGATTTAATTATACGATTGATAAATAAGAACTAAAATTGCTTAGGTTACAACTCAGCAAAATCATAAATAGTGCGCATCATGTGAAAATTGAATTTGAAGACGGATGCATTAGGAAACATTTAAACGTGTGACAAGTCAAGACTTGAGGAAGTTCAACAACAGGTAAAGCATCTTTATAATTATTGAAATAACATAAGAACGACGTGAAAAAACAATTTTAAACTTTGATTTGTCAACAGCAATAACATAATTTCAAAATTCCATCAATGGCGATCAGTCGATCGTCACAAACACTCACAACCAAACGAATGCGATGAACATGTATAATTTAACCAAAGTTTCTAATAAATTGATAAACAAGCTATTGTGAATTGAGAATTAAAACACGACATACAGAGAAACAAACAGACGTGAACACAAATTAACTAAACCATTTTGCATTTAAAATAGAAAATATAATCTGAAGTTGTAACTTGACCGAGGAGAGAACCTAAAAAGAACACTCGACACATAAGGATGGATCCTAAAGGACAAGCAAATGATATATCCATTCAGCACATTCAGCATTACCTTGAAATTTGTCACAATGCAACACTGAAAAGTTATTCAAAAGATGGTTTCATTGATGGAAGAGAAATACTCAAAAGAGAAGCAAGAAATATTGAAGACGTCCTTTCGACCTGTACCAGGAATGAACAAGTTTCACAAATATTGATGACAAGCGATTTATTTCAATCGTCATGCAGATTCTTTTTCAATACGGCCATCAATGGCATCATTTCTGAAGAGATACTGATCAAATTTGTACAAACTTGCTCCGACTTAGCAGAAGAGCACGGGAAAATAAGACAAAAGATTGATTTTGATTGCATTCTGGTTGATCATGAAGGTAGAAAATCGTTATGGCTGTCCGATGGCTATTTCAAAAATGGAGAAAGTCATCGATGATTCAATAGAAGTGAATTTCCAGATGAAGATTACTGAAAGCACATTTCAAATACCAGTTGGGTCGATACTATCTCAACAAATCAAAACACAAAAAAGAGCAACCCAACAAACAGCGAGAATATTTTGAAAAAGCTGCTAATAATATCGAAGAATCGCGTGACTTAAGGAAACAAAACATGGAGAGAACCCCTTTGACGAAAGTTGACGTGATTTTGTCGCTTCTCATGCTTGGTTATTTAAGAAAATATCAGAGCACACAACGTCACCAAGTAAAAAGTTTCAATGAACTGATTGCTATGGAGAATGATTGCTATGAAGAAGCTACAGCTTTAGTGGACGAGTTCCTTGGAAAACATCCCCTTAAAGTAGATTGTCATAAAGTCTTGGGAAATTTGCTGTTACAAATGAACCAAAAGGAGTCTGCAAGGAAAAATTATGAAAGTGCTTTGAATATTTTGAAGAGTTAGAGCTAACTCCAAACAAAGGTAAGGTATACTTGCTCAAAACTATGCCACATCTTTGATGAAGTTGAAGGAATATGAAAGAGGGGAAGAAATGTTCCAGAGAGCGTCCGAAATTAATGCACAATATAAATTAGGTTTGGAAGACATGATCGAGACAACTCGACAACAATATAACTAGAAAAAGAACCAACGACATTAAATCGCAACATACTTCAATAAATTAAAATGATTTCGTATCATTTTGTTGATAAAAGAAAAACTGCAATCATAAACATACCAATATAGTGGTCATGAAGTGCACAAATCTTAGCGTCTTATGTTAAAAAGTATAAATAATAGTTAAAAACTATTCACATATTTATCACGTGATTTTAAAAATCAATAATAATGCACTATTCGCGCAGTTGTGGAAATATCGTACCTCAAAAAGAAATTCAAATACATATATCACTCGTTAAGTCAATATGCAATTAATAAAGATATTTTTTTGAATGATTTTGTTTATCTCTTGTAAAATGTATAATTAATATTCCATGAGTTAATATTATTTTATTAAAGTTGGGCAGCTTATTAGAATTTCAGTATCAGCCGACGCAATTTTAAGGCAATTTTCTACTTTTATCGTTGTTTCCATATGATACAAATATTTCATGTTGAATTAAAGTTACGTAAAGTAACGTTTCCAAAAGCTTTTCATCGCCAGGTTAGAAGATTCCTGATATGAATTGCCGGCTTTTTATAGTTTATAAGATGCGATATTGCAGCATGAATTTTGAACTTAATCCTATTCGCTACAAGTACCTCTACTTGTCAGTTAAATCGAATATTTGAAACCTTACGATGTTCTAGTGTTGATAATACGAATCCTCGCGCTTTTATCCCAACATGAAAACATGTGACTTGGACGAAATTAGAACTCGCACCAAGCACACAAAGATGGGAGACGAGTCAAATCTCTATAGAACTGCGTATGGACGAGAGATCTCGCCACTATAGCAGTTTTCTGCATGGCACCTCTTTCAACTTTATTCCCAAGTCATCGTCAGCAGTAGCGTAGCCAGCCACATGTTTAGATCGAATTTTTATTTTATGAATTCCGACACAGTTTTATATAGTGTTAAAATGATAAAATTCAAATTCTCTAATCTCTAACTATTTTACGGTAGTCAGTCATTGAGAAGTGTATGTTATAAAATATTAAAGACACTAACCTCTGCAATCCTTTCAAAATGTAGTTATAATTGTTTAATAAGAATATCCCAGACAGGGCAACTTGACCCAACATTGTAACGTAACTTTTCGACTTCAGTTCAAGATTTAATCCAAGAGCACCAAGAACACGACCTTCAACATTTAAAATACACACGTAAGCTATGATAAAGAAGAATGCATTTATAAGGAAAGAATTTTGTAAACTTACCAAAGTATCGAGCAACAAGAGTTTTAGGTGATACACTGTCACCAATTCGTGGATCCATTACAGATTCTATATGAACAAAATGTACAACTTACTTAAATGCAAAGTATCTGTTCTTTTCATTCATTCCTTTCACGTAAGCTTAAACAAAAGCCGTGATCTAGTACGTTTGTTCATATAAATGGGGCATTTGTTGATAAATAACAGTAAAATGTATCATCCAGGTGTAGAGCGAGGTATGTGTGGATAATTGAGTCAGAACTTGTGAATATTGACGACGAATAAATACTTCAATAAAGAAGGCAATCTTACGCTAGGTCTGGTCTCATGTTTCTCACAAGCTTTACCGTTCAGTGATTCTAAATCTATGTATTCAAGAACAATTCAATTTTGAAACTAATGTACATGAGAAACGATCGTCAATATCCAATCATAGGGTCATTCACCGGCAAGACCATCGTTCAAAAATGTTTTAGGATAAAACTGAAATAATCAACATTAAGATAAAGGATCTTAAATATTACCTGAGTTTAAGAGCATATTTCCAACAGTGTCCGTATATCCCAGCAGGTGCTCAAGAAATATCAACGTCTATAAAATAATACAACAAAGAATATCTTTATAAAAAACCTTCGCTTGCGAAGTTAATTTACTTGACAAAGAAAATGCATTTACAGACGAAATACACGAGAGATCATGTAAGACTAGCAACATTGCTTTAAGTCTAGTCAGTCACATTACATACATTGCTTGTGAGTTCATGAACAGTGCCATCTTTAGGCATATTTGATTGCTTGTCCGGCTCATGCTAAAGAAAAGAAAACATCAAGTAACAATAAAAATGCCATGAATTTACTGGTGAGGGTGTGTATTTCTGTTAGTAAGGTGGGATGTGTGTGCGCACCTCTGTTAGTAAGGTGGGATGTGTGAGCGTACCTCTGTTAGTAAGGTGGGTGGGAGAGCGTACCTCTGTTAGTAAGGTGGGGCTGAGTACACCTGTTAATAAAGTGAAGGTGCTCACCCCTCCTTACCAAGAGGAAGTGAAGAAGAGGTTAGGTGAATTTTCTTACAAAATATTACTATAACAGAAATGAACACAAAGTGTGACATAACACGATGACATCTACAAAAGTCAAAAAATCTAATCCAAACTAAGGTACCCCCAAACAATCATCCTGGATCCTTCTCTGAGAGAGACGTCATGGATGTAAAGAGAAATTATGGTAGCATAAAATAAATGATCTCGTCAATGTCATTAATGAAGAAGACGTTTAGTAAGATTCATTGCTGTAATTAATTACATTCAACAAAGCTTTATAAGTTGTCATGAATTTCAACATCTTTGCTACGATCACGTTCAACAAACAAACCTTGATATTTTCAGTAAAGTCATCCAAAGCTTTAGCTCCCTAAAGCAATGAACAAAAGAAAGATAGAGCGAGAGAACACATCCATTCAGGGACGAAACTAGAACGTTAAGTGAGGGGGGGAGGGTTGGGTGAATATTTACAAGATAAAGCGAGAGAACACATCCATTCAGGGACGAAACTAGAACGTTATGAGGGGAGGGGTGGGTGAATATTTACAAGATAAAGCGAGAGAACACATCCATTCAGGGACGAAACTAGAACGTTAAATGAGAGGAGGGGGGGTGAATATTTACAAGATAGAGCGAGAGAACACATCCATTCAGGAACGAGCCTAGAGCGTTAAAGGAGTGAGGGTGGGTGGGTGAATATTTACATATTCAGTACTTCCCTGCAAATTTTCTTTTGAAATTATAATCGCTAACAAACCAAATCAGTCAAGCAGAGGTGAATATATGAATATTTCCTCCCCCCCCCACTTAACGTTCTAGTTTCGTCCCTGCCCCCCCTTGCAAGATGATGTAACACATCGATAAAATTTTAAATATCCTACCACGGACTCCAAATTAACAAAAAGATTTGGGATTGCTGCTTGAGTTGGAGTACGAACTCCCTAGAACAGATGAAATTTTAAGATTTTCTTAGGCTACACGTGAAAATGACCACATGTAACAAAAAAAAAACAAGTCAAAATATAGAAATATGTAACATATTAAATCAGAATACATGACATAACATGTTGGCATTATAAAACTGTGACACTCTTCATCAAGAATATGGCGCATTTGTATGTTCGCAAAGTTTGGGCCACATTTAATATGCTCTAAATTTTCCTAAGAAAAAGGGTACCTGTAAAGTTTCCTATTTACCTGTAATGCTTGAGAGAACAAAGGCAACACAGATTTAACATACTTGAGCACGGGAAGAAGAGGCAACAGAGAGAAATATTCTCTTTTCGCAATTAATTTTCTTGCCGAGTTTTCCATGACCTCAATAAGGAATGAAAAAACGTTTAAAAAACGTGAAAAAATTTCCAAACAAATTCTTCTCATAAAGCGACTTACTTCTCCCTCGACAATCAACGTTTCAATCAAATTTTGAATGAGAACGTCAAAAATACCATCTCTATGTTCTTTACAAATGATCAAATTTATCAATGTCCGTTCACTCTAAGAATGACATATCTGCAAAATAACTTTTGCATCGAAAAAATACACTTTAAAATACACTTTAAAATACACTTTAAAAAATACACTTTAAAAATAAACTTTAAAATACACTTTAAAATACACTTTAAAATACACTTTAAAATACACTTTAAAAAATACACTTTAAATAAACACTTTAAAATACACTTTAAAAAATACACTTTAAAATACACTTTAAAATACACTTTAAAAAATACACTTTAAAATACACTTTAAAATACAATTTAAAATACACTTTAAAAAATACACTTTAAAATACACTTTAAAAAATACACTTTAAAAAATACACTTTAAAATACACTTTAAAAATACACTTTAAAAATACACTTTAAAAATACACTTTAAAATACACTTTAAAAATAAACTTTAAAATACATTTTAAAATAAACTTTAAAAATACACTTTAAAATACACTTTTAAAAAATACACTTTAAAATACACTTTAAAATACACTTTAAAATACACTTTAAAATACACTTTAAAATACACTTTAAAAAATACACTTTAAAAAATACACTTTAAAATACACTTTAAAATACACTTTAAAATACACTTTAAAAAATACACTTTAAAATACACTTTAAAAAATAAACTTTAAAATACACTTTAAAAAATACACTTTAAAATACACTTTAAAAAATACACTTTAAAATACACTTTAAAAAATAAACTTTAAAATACACTTTAAAATACACTTTAAAAAATACACTTTAAAATACACTTTAAAAATAAACTTTAAAATACACTTTAAAATACACTTTAAAAAATACACTTTAAAATACACTTTAAAATACACTTTAAAAAATACACTTTAAAATACACTTTAAAATACACTTTAAAAAATACACTTTAAAATACACTTTAAAAAATAAACTTTAAAATACACTTTAAAAAATACGCGTTAAAACAACTATGTGCAACAAACCTGGAGAAGTTTTAAAAGTGCCGCAGAAAGAGTGATGAATCGACCAGCTTCTATCTCACTAAATAAATAAAGAAATTTGTTTCTACGTATGAATCTTTAAAAGATAACAGTGTTAGAGTTAAAACACAAAAGCAACGAGTTCGAGGAAAGAATCAAAGTTAAAGGTTTCGGAAGATTATTGAGATAAATTCTGCCTGGTTTAGCTAATTACTTTAACTTGAAAACTCAGCCATTTTAACGATAATGTCACAGATTAAGAATATACAGAAGAGTCACTCATGTCGGAGCCTTTGATGTTTTTGTCCTCGCGCATGTCGTGCCGCGCATGGTGGCCGCCATTATTCCAGCCAGATGATTAAGGTTTTTGACTTTTTCGAAACCTTTAAAATGATCCGAAGTCATTTCTTGAGTCAAAATATACTTGAATTCATTATTAAGTAATGACGCAATGTAATTTTAATGGTTGGAAACAAGTGAGAAATCTTAATCATCTGGCTGGAATAATGGCCGACATGAGGACGTTGTACACCTGAGTGACCTTCTGTATAATCATTATTCTGTGCAAATGCGGTCTATAACACGTGACGGAAGACCACTGAACTAAAATACCTGGAACGCTACCTGTAATACAAAACCCTAATGATTTTTTGAAGACGTGATTTTACCCCAGACACGCGTGTGTAGTCAATTATTACTCCGCGAGAGAATCTCGAAACACCAAACACGCGTGACTGGTGTAAAATCTCGCGTGTCTGGGTTTAAGATTTGGCTTCAATTATTTGCTTCAGGTAGCGTTCCAAGTATTTTAGTTCAATGGGGAAGAGCCACTAAGCCTGTCGGTTGAAGAGCATTTTTATCCAGTTGGATTTACGAAATCATCTTCTTACGACGAACAATTACGAGCAATTACGACGAACGCCGAACGACAAAAAGTTTACAAACACAGAACAAAAAATACACAATAAAATACATTACTCTTCATCCTCTTTGGATGTTGACAAATCGAACATTGCAGCTGGTGAGTTGACTTTCCGATTTCCTGTATATTCAAACGCTTTCGATGGTACACGACGCACAAGATTTCTTTTCATAGTTGATTTTCTTTGAGGAGTGATGCCGCTTAACTGTTTCAACTTCGGACTGATCATCTGAAGATGTAAATAAGTTTGTACATTGTGAGATTATCATTGAAGACGTTAACCTTGACACTTCAGGGAAATCCTGTTGAAAATTTTAGCCCCCCCCCCTACAATAAAACCATCTCTTCGTATCCAGAAAAGACTATCTCTCTAATGGGTGAAACATCGGTAAAAAATCTCGCTTCCTCTAGTAAAACAAATCTTGACAACACCCCCCACCCCCCGGGGGAAACATCAACATTTCCGATGAAAAAATTTTTCTAACTTTTCAGATAAAAAGATTATAGATAAAAAGATAGACTGACTTTTATGTACTTACAATGTTGGCAGGAGAATAACTTTCTATCTTTCCTAGCGAGTGTCCCTCGACTAATCTGAGGAAAGTCGAAAACAAAAAAACTTGAATATTTTATGAAAAGAACCCATTATTCTGCATTTATAGACGACGATTTTATGAGAATAGACATATTTCGACATCTCATAATGTCTACTGAAGATGACATCAAGAAATGTAGAAACATGTCTATTCTCAAAAAAATCGTCGTGTATATTAAATGCACATTAGCAACAGTTCTTTTACGAAATTATAGAAACCCATTATCTTATGCAGTCAAACGTTCACTGATATAAAATATTTTATAAAACAAGCTTTCGGCTATAAAATATTTTTTATAACCCGTCGAAGGCTGTAGACAGAGAGCCGAAAGCTTGTTTTATAAAAAATTGTATATTAGTGAACGTTTGACTGCGTTATGTATAATACTGATAACGGATCACGCATTTTCCCATTGTTTCTTGTAACAAGTACATCACAAACCCTTGTAAGGTCTTCATTAAGACACTTGATCGAATTTGACTGTACACATTCATAAAGTCTGAAAGAACAAAAAATTCTTTTATAAAATACCATATGCCAAACGCGTGCTCTGATTGGTCGATGTCCGACTTTGGATCAGACCATCAAAACACGAAAATTGAAATCGCTATCAGCGCAGTCGTGAAATTTTTGAACATACCATTGAACTAAAATACATGGGACGCTGCCTAATAATTTTTTGAAGCCAAATTTTACACCCAGACACGCGAGATTTTACCCCGGACACGCGTGTAGTTCAATCGTCACCCCGCGAGAATCTCGAAACACAACACTCGCGTGTCTTGGGTAAAATTTCGCGTATCAGGGTGTAAGATTTGGCTTCAATCCACCTTCCGACAGTAAACACACGCGTCAGAAATACGAGATCAAATTACAAAATTCTGACAATCAAATGGTCGGACATTGTATTGTTTATGTAGAATAGTGGCAATAAAATGGTTGGGAGATGCTCTTGGGGCATTTGTAAATCTTATTTTAGAAATCCAGAACGACTAATTATAAAGGCAAAAGGTGTTAAGAGTGAATAAAAACCATTTTCCGTCAAATGAAAAAAAAGCTTGGATATGACATGCAAAGTTATAGAGAAAATTAAAAACATTTCGCAGATATTACGAGTGCCGTAACAAAGTGTTGATAAGTTTAATATGCATTTGTCAAAACAAGCTTAAGAAGACAAGTAGCATGCAAAAAATATATGATTGAAAACTTGCTCAGCGCATCTACAAGCACCAATTTCAGAGCTCGCTCTGTCACAAATTAATCGAGAATTAATGCGAGTATGCGTAGTCAACTTCACCAACTTTCCAAGTTCATGGTCATGGCAACAACCAATTGTATGTACTAGTACAGATTATGGAGTAATTAGCTCGCTCAGTAACAAATTTTCAGATATATTATCTGCGCATGCGCAGTCTGCTCGAGCATGCGCAGTCGGCTCGACCAGCTGGCCAAGTTCATGGTCATGGCAACGACCAACTGCATCTACTAGCATCGATTTTGAAGTAAATAGCATGCTTAGTAGCAATTTAATAGAGAAATCATCTGCGCATGCGCTCGAGCCTGCGCAGTCCACTCGACCAATTGTTCATAGTCATGGCAACGACTAACTAAATGTACTCGCACTACATTTGTGGCAATTAGCTCACTAAGTCGCAAATTATCAAAGAAATCATCTGGGCATGCGCAGTAGTGACTTTGTTAATACCACAACTTTCGTAAGCCTCTGAATTTTGTATATATATATAAAGTCAATACTAGGTATAGTAGATGTCAACTAGCAGTGGAAGCTGGGTGCGATAGTATGCAGTGGCTTAGGGGCCCACACTTCGGTGGCGACCGCACTCTCCTGCGTACCCCGAGCAAAGCCTATCGCAGGTGATCTCGGGTTTGATGGGCGGAAGCTTGCTATTGCATCTCCCAAGTAAGATAGCGTGGAGGGCCGAAATCTCCTACCGAAACGTTTAACATGCGGCGTTCTAGTGCCTTACGCTTAAGAAGGTATCGGGAAGCATGGACCGAAAACGGGGTTTTTTGCTTTCGAATTTTATCTTTTTCTTTACAAGAGTTCTTATCATAAAAGAAACTAGAACATCCAAGGATACGTTCAAACAACTTCTGCCTTTTTGACTTCTAATTTAAACCAACTGTAAACACATTTTTTACTCGTTACCATGTGAGAGCCTCCTTATACAATGTAACTCTCTCATCACGAACGAAGGCACCCATGGGCTTCATGGAAAAAAGGAATTGTTTTCTTTTTTTATAATAGTTTCTACAAAGATAACATTTAATAAGCCATGCAACTTGTATCGTCTAAATTGAACCTCGGTTTCAAACCTTATGTTATAAAATTTTGATACATTTTTGATAGTAAATTTCTTTTTATCTTACAATATTTTAATGATTCAATATAGAAAGTAACTTTACTTCTCGAATAATTTTACGAATAAACTGTACACTTTTCGGATTAAAAGGACTTCTTTTGATCGCATAGAGACAGCCGTCCAATTTATTACGTAAATGCGTGTTCTATGCATTTCGTTGTATGAAACCACCCAACCAAAGAATATCCAGATCTGATTTTAGCTGCATCGAGCGAAGAAAATTGCAAGTCATAGAATTTTTTTTAACTGTTATTTTTATAATATTTATGATTCGATGTATCATGTAGATTCCAGATGAGATTTACGACTGCCTTTGAATACAATTAACACATATTCATAATAAGACAATGTTTTATGTTATCATTTAGCGTCATCGTAATTTCATACATTGAAATTTATAGCTATAGTTTAAAATTCCATATTTACGTATATAACGCGTAAATGAATGTGAAAATCCAGTTTTAGGGAGATTTTATGCATCAATAATAATAATAGTGATAAGAGACAGCGAAGCAACATTTAATAAAAATAACAGTTCAAAATTTTGTATGGCTTGCATTTTTGCGCTTTTTGCAGCTGGAACCCGTCCTGGATATTCTTAAGTCACGCCGTTAAGGCCCGTAACAATCCTTACATAAAAGTCATTACCGCGACAACATGCCAGTATTCAAGCTCTCCTTCGATCGTTATGCTTTTTCTAACCCAAAATGTTTAGAAAACATATTTACTGTATTGCTTTCTGCCTTTATAAATAATCGTTCTGAATAAATACAATCGGATTAAAAATGCCCAAAACTCAAAAGCATCTCCTAACCATTTTATTGCCACTATTCTACATATGCAATACTATGTCAGAGTATTTCACAGTCCGAATTTTGTAATTTGATCTCGTATTTTTGCCACGTATGTCTACCGTCGAAAAGGTGGATTCATTTACTTCAGGTAGCGTTCCATGTATTTTGTTCAATGGAACATACTGCCTTAGGCTCGTGTTTCGCTGCTTTTCTAAACTCTAGCTAAATTCGCGTTACAATCAAACCCATAATGAAAGTGAAACATATTTTCTAGGAGATACCTTTAGATTGGGCTTCTGTGACCAGCCAAGCCGCTATTTTACTCAAATCTTCTATAGCTTCGTCTAAACGTGAAAAGAAAATAACAGTTGGGAGACTAGAGATCATTAGAAAAGTGGCGAAAGATCAATTACGAGAAGACATTTTCGCTTATCGTTTTACAATATTGATTTCAAAATTTCTTTGTTTTTTATTACCATTTATAGGTTTAAATTGAGGCGTGGATTCTTCTGTTTCTGGAAAGAAATATAAAAAATGTGAATTGAGATATAATGACTTAAATCTGACGCATAATAACGTGTGACTTTAACGTAAGATGGCGAGACTAAGGCCTGTTTCAAACGTCACATTTTACATACGGCCATGAACCGAATGCATTAAAGAGAAAAGAAAATGAGATAAAATTCCTCATTAGCTTTTATTTCAAATGCATTCGTCTCATGTAAAACGCGACGTTTGAAACAGGCCTAACTGTTTAACTAAGTTTTAAACAGGATAACGAAATTTTTCACATAGATTGACTTAAGGCATTCCTATGTTAAGACAAATGAAACCTGGATTACGGGCGCGATAATTTGTTGGGAAATGATATTTGAAATCACCGCCTTTATATAATCTACAACGCCTCCGAAAAAATTGCTAAAACTTTCTATAGTTTGACCTCCCCCCCCAAGAACTATTGACAACCTTCGTTAGAATTCAATAAATCAATCAATGTTTCAGCTTCGAGAGGACTACTGTTTAGCGCCAGGAACTGTCTAAATGAACGTTCCATTTGTTCACGTCCTGTTTCCATTAATGATGTCTGAAATGAAAATTAACTTTTTAATCAAGCAAGATTGACTTGAAAAAATATGTAATGATCTCACAAGGAGGGATAACTCAGGACTGTTGGGTATGTTGTTTTCAAAAAATACTTAATGATCTCACAAGGAGGGATAACTCAGGACTATTGGGTATGTTGTTTTCAAAAAATACTTAATGATCTCACAAGGAGGGATAACTCAGGACTATTGGGTATGTTGTTTTCAAAAATACTTAATGATCTCACAAGGAGGGATAACTCAGGACTATTGGGTATGTTGTTTTCAAAAAATACTTAATGATCTCACAAGGAGGGATAACTCAGGACTGTTGGGTATGTTGTTTTCAAAAATACTTAATGATCTCACAAGGAGGGATAACTCAGGACTGTTGGGTATGTTGTTCTCTTTAATGATCTCACAAGAGGGATAACTCAGGACTGTCTACTTAATGATTGATAACTCAGGACTAATGTTGTTTTCCAAATAGGGATATCTCACAAGGAGGGATAACTCAGGACTGTTGGGTATGTTGTTTTCAAAAAATACTTAATGATCTCACAAGGAGGGATAACTCAGGACTGTTGGGTATGTTGTTTTCAAAAAATACTTAATGATCTCACAAGGAGGGATAACTCAGGACTATTGGGTATGTTGTTTTCAAAAATACTTAATGATCTCACAAGGAGGGATAACTCAGGACTGTTGGGTATGTTGTTTTCAAAAATACTTAATGATCTCACAAGGAGGGATAACTCAGGACTGTTGGGTATGTTGTTTTCAAAAATACTTAATGATCTCACAAGGAGGGATAACTCAGGACTGTTGGGTATGTTGTTTTCAAAAATACTTAATGATCTCACAAGGAGGGATAACTCAGGACTATTGGGTATGTTGTTTTCAAAATGAACTCACAAGGAGGGATAACTCAGGACTGTTGGGATTATTGTCTTCAAAAAATTTAATGGCATCTTGAACTTTTATCAAGCTTTGTATGTAACTATCGACATCAGCACCAGGTCTGAAAAAATAATGGAAATTTATGAATATAATGAAGGGATAGAGACAGATGATGAGGGATAATGAGGGATGATGAGGGATGAAGACGTGAAAATTTAGGAGTTAGATAAAACAATTTCTGTTTTAACTTCACATTGGAAAGAACTTGGACAAGAGTAAAAAAAATCAGCTGATAAACATATGAAATCACGGAAGGAGAGGTAGATAAACCATCCTACCATCCTTTCCTTTTAGTCAGGGTGGAGAAAACCATCTTACAACCTTTTCTTTTAGTCAGGGGGATACAAACCATCATCGAAACACTCACCCATCTCTGATGTCCTGGTCTTCTTTCGAAGCAACATTATGATAGCTGATAACATTATCTAGCCCTCGTAAAACTTTATCAATATCTGGGGGGGGGAGATTGGTCAAGGGAACTACAACATATGTGTATCTGTTATAGCATTAATGAAACATTTTATTGTAGGTTGGAAAACTTGTATCGAAGTCCCTGTATAGCTGCAAGGATGTGAATTTATTTGCTGCCAGTGACTTACTACCAGAAATATGCTGCAACACAAAGCCGATTGTACCATTTCGATTTTGCAAGAAAATATTAGTTCAATATCATGGTGGGATGGTCCAGTTTACCCTGAGTTGATGTAAGCACAAGCAAAGTAATTTAGAGGGGCAACATATAGTTGAAAATGGTCGTGTGGCTGCAAGAGAGAGCAAGTTTTCCAACCTCATTGTTTGTCTTCTTCAAAAGACATAAACAGAATTGCACCTTAAGAAAATAAACTTGAGTATGATTGAAATAGAGTGTAAAAGGATACTTCTTTGTCGACGTTGTAGTTCAACAGTTTCTTTATGCACAGGTAAAATGTTTTCTTCTAGCTTGCTTAAGCGTTCGTTAAATGATGACAAAATACCACGCTGAAAATAATATAACCTTGCTATTTTAATGAATGAAATCTTCAATTTGAAAGTTCATGTTATTATTCCAAAGTTTGACTGAGCTTGTCCTTACCATATTTTCCGTCAAATCGTCGCTTTTCGTCAAACTGTCTTTCAAAATGATAAATTTGTTTGCTCCTAAAAATAAAACCATTTCTATTCAACAGAAGAGAACTGTTATTTTGGTTGTCAAACTTGAACGTCTTGTCTTGACAGCAAGTTTACCTTTGAAAGTTTTTCAGCTAAAACTTTTTTCCTTTGAGAAACATGCTCTGGTCGGCTTTCTTGAATCATTTTTAATGCCAAAAGCCTTTCAAAAACGTCTCAAATTTTATCTTAAAAAGCGCTTAAACAAGGAAATAAACGAAAGTTTTACGAACGAAACACCATTATTTTAGGCAAAACCTTTGAAAAAATTTTCGGGTGTTGCAGGCAAGAATGAAGATGGAAAAGAGAGACGAGAGTTTTGCAGTGGAGCTTAGTACTGAGGTTGACCAAAGACTGAGTTAAAATAGGATTGATTTTGTAAACGAGTCATGTCGCAAGTTTGCAATAAACAAACACGAACGACAAGAATTCCCAAAAGATTATCAAGCTGTAGTTAACATTCAAACCTTTTACATACAAACGCAATTTTGAAGTGGGCTAACTCGGTTCAGGTTATTGTACACGAATTTTAAGTCCTTCTTACTCTGTGATGTTTCTGATAACTAAACAAGCATTGTAATGATGTGCGATCATTTTTCTGTTTCAAATCATCGGTCTTAAGCATTATAAAATGCAATTGTGAGGGATATTTTTCTACTAGAGATATACGATAGTAAATTTTTAGTCTTCAATTGACTTTTCAAACTTAATCATTCTCCATGATATTTTCATGCTAGTTATTGTTCCTGGAAGTAAATTCAACAAACGCTTCCATAACGCCACACTTAAAATATTAAATAACATAAATAAATATTAAAATATGTCATCCAAACTTGCTGAACTTTTGTCGACCAAAGATCATGTACAGTGAACGCCTTGTTTTTACATAAAACATAGCTTTATTTTTCTATTTAAATTGTGTAAAGCATCAACAGTTAGAAAAATTGAAAATATAAAACTTAGTACAAAAGTTAAATCGATTTAAATAACTGCTGCTATTTGAAAAATGGACTAAAACACTTCATAAAAGTCACTAGCAATTAGATAAACCTACATCACTAACTCTTTCTAACACATTGAGAAAAGAAATATGGCAAAAATGATTAAAACTATAAGCTAAAGATGTGGCGGATTAAATCAAGTTGAAATTAATGTGTAGTGCTATTGTAGATGAATTTGATCAATTGCCGAATTTATCAAACATTTCTTGATCTCCAAGCCAATAGCTTTGGCCATAGGGGGAGGTACTGCATTACCAATCTAATAAAAAAATATAACATTGATCTAGCATATCAATATGCTTTATAACAAAGATTTAACAAGATGCTGTTGCAAAATTCTGTGATATAAGGCTCCTTAAATATCCAGGCTGCACCATGTATTTTTAACAGGTTTCGCAAAATTGCGATAAAATTCATATGGTTAAGTTAGACATACTGTTTTTCAATGAAATTCTTACAGATAGACACACCGTTTCCAATCAAACTCTTGCAGATAAACATACTGTTTTCAATGAAACTCTTACAGATAGACACACCGTTTCAAATTAAACTCATGCAGATAAACATACTGTTTTCAATGAAACTCCAGATAGACACACCGTTTCAAATTAAACTCATGCAGATAAACATACTGTTTTCAATGAAACTCTTACAGATAGACACACCGTTTCCAATAAAACTCATGCAGATAAACATAATGTTTTCAATGAAACTCCTACAGATAGACACACCGTTTCAAATCAAACTCATGCAGATAAACATACTGTTTTCAATGAAACTCTTACAGATAGACACACCGTTTCAAATCAAACTCATGCAGATAAACATACTGTTTTCAATGAAACTCTTACAGATAGACACACCGTTTCAAATCAAACTCATGCAGATAAACATACTGTTTTCAATGAAACTCTTACAGATAGACACACCGTTTCAAATTAAACTCATGCAGATAAACATACTGTTTTCAATGAAACTCTTACAGATAGACACACCGTTTCAAATTAAACTCATGCAAATAAACATACTGTTTTCAATGAAACTCTTACAGATAGACACACCGTTTCCAATAAAACTCATGCAGATAAACATAATGTTTTCAATGAAACTCCTACAGATAGACACACCGTTTCAAATCAAACTCATGCAGATAAACATACTGTTTTCAATGAAACTCTTACAGATAGACACACCGTTTCAAATTAAACTCATGCAGATAAACATACTGTTTTCAATGAAACTCTTACAGATAGACACACCGTTTCAAATTAAACTCATGCAGATAAACATACTGTTTTCAATGAAACTCTTACAGATAGACACACCGTTTCAAATTAAACTCATGCAGATAAACATACTGTTTTCAATGAAACTCTTACAGATAGACACACCGTTTCAAATTAAACTCATGCAGATAAACATACTGTTTTCAATGAAACTCTTACAGATAGACACACCGTTTCAAATTAAACTCATGCAGATAAACATACTGTTTTCAATGAAACTCTTACAGATAGACACACCGTTTCAAATTAAACTCATGCAGATAAACATACTGTTTTCAATGAAACTCTTACAGATAGACACACCGTTTCAAATTAAACTCATGCAGATAAACATACTGTTTTCAATGAAACTCTTACAGATAGACACACCGTTTCAAATTAAACTCATGCAGATAAACATACTGTTTTCAATGAAACTCTTACAGATAGACACACCGTTTCCAATAAACTCATGCAGATAAACATACTGTTTTCAATGAAACTCTTACAGATAGACACACCGTTTCCAATAAAACTCATGCAGATAAACATACTGTTTTCAATGAAACTCTTACAGATAGACACACCGTTTCCAATAAAACTCATGCAGATAAACATAATGTTTTCAATGAAACTCCTACAGATAGACACACCGTTTCAAATCAAACTCATGCAGATAGACATACTGTTTTCAATTACTGTTAGCGTTTAAATTTTTCAAACCAGTGTAGTATAAACATGACCCCAAGCCGTACGACTTTCACACCATATTCAAAATTAACGGATGATGTGTGAACTGGGTCCGAATCACACAAAGGCATGCGCACTACAGTCTTCATACCTGTCTATGTTTATCAAGAACATCTCCTTTAAAGCAGTAAGTATCTGGAAAACCCTGGGAACGAGCGCATTCACGCACGCTCACAACTCGATGTTGGCAGGGATGAAGAACACGTCCCTAAAGAAAATAAATCTCAAACTTTTAAAGTCAATAACAATAGAAAATTGACAGGTTTTGGTCACCTGTTTTCCCATCGGTTCAGGATTCGTTATAGTCGTACTGAAATAGCCATCCCACTCCAGTCTTCCATAGAGACCAGCCCAGTGATTGTGTCTGTTACCAGTATGAGGTAAACACCATGGGATAAGGGTGTTAAATTGTCTATCCTGTGGATCACAGGGGACGCCCTCAACACAGCTACATACACCACGTTGTTGCCCGGATGAACTAGTGCCATTCTTTTTATCCTTATGTGTAACGCAATTTCTCCGTATATTTCCCATCTGCCAGGCGAACACATATGTTCGGTAAGTCACGCCAATCGGATCCAGGTACTTGGGGAATACGCTGTATCCTAGCAACGACCAATGACGTCATCTCTTTGCACACGTGATCACGCAACACGGTGTTTTCATTATACATACGGATCTGTAAACAGAATTGTCAGCTTTTATGTTGTATTTAATGCAGTTTAAGAATAGTGTGAAGATCTGATATCAGATGTAATAAAATTATAAATGGCTATCGATACGAAAGTTAATCCATATATGAAAGACTACTACGAAGCGGGACTACGAGGTATCAACCTGTCTCTGGAAGTGGGACTGTGCATCTCCATCGTATGATATTTCTATTGCCTTTGCACCGTTTCTGATTTCTGGTAAATCTGACAAAGCATCTCGTACCGTCACTGTACGATATGGAGCAGAATCATTTCTCGTGATATTTGATGCAAACTACAAACATAAAAAATCAGATTCATGTAAACATGAAAATTGAGATAGTTATAATCTCAACGTAGTTAATGTTGTTTTATTTTATGTAAAATTGGTCACGATGGTCAATAAAATAAAACATCGCTACACAACACATAAGAGGAAAAATACGAGATCAAATTACAAAATTCAGACAATCAAATGGTCGGACATAGTATTTTTATGTAGAATAGTGGCAATAAAAAGAAAGAAGATGCTCTTGGGCATTTGTAAATCTTATTTTAGAAATACAGAACGACTAATTATAAAGACAGAAAGTGTAAGAGTGAATAAAAACCATTTTCCGTCAAATCAAAGGAAAGCTTGGATATGACATGCAATATGCAGGTACAAAGTTATGGAGAAAATTAAAAACATCTCTAACGTTGTCGCGGATATTACGAGTGCCATAACAAAACAAGCTTAAGAAGACAAAGAGCATGCCATAAATATATGATTGAAAACTTGCTAAGCGCATCTACAAGTCCCAATTTCAGAGCTCGCTCCGTCACAAATTAATTGAGAATCAATCTGAGCATGCGTAGTCAACTCCACCAACTCTCCAAGTTCATGGTCATGGCAACGACCAACTGTATGTACTATGGAGTAATTACTCGCTCAGTAACAAATTTTCAGATATATATCTGCGCATGCGCAGTCTGCTCGAGCATGCGCAGTCGACTTGACCAGCTGGCTGTTCATGGTCATGGCAACGACCAACTGCATCTACTAGCATCGATTTTGAAGTAAATAGCATGCTTATTAGCAATTTAATGGAGAATCATCTGCGCATGCGCTAGGCATGCGCAGTCCACTGACCAATTGTTCATAGTCATGGCAACGACTAACTAGATGTACTTGCACTACATTTGTGGCAACTAGCTCACTTAGTCACAACTTATCAAAGAAACAATCTGCGCATGCGCAGTAGTGACATTAATAATACCACAACTTTCGTAAGGCTTTGAATTTATGTATATATATATAAAGCTAAAACTTCATATAGTAGATGTCAACTAGCAGTGGAAGCTGGGTGCGATATAGTATGCAGTGGCTTAGGGGCCCACACTTCGGTGGCGACCGCACTCTCCCTGCGTACCCCGAGCAAAGCCTATCGCAGGTGATCTCGGGGTCTGGGGTCAATAGCGGAAGCTTGCTATTGGCATCTCCCAAGTAGGATAGCGTGGAGGAGCCGAAATCTCCTACCGAAACGTTAACATGCGGCGTTCTAGTGCCTTACGCTTAAGAAGGTATCGGGAAGCATGGACCGAAAACGGGGTTTTTTGCTTTCGAATTTTATCTTTTTGTTTACAAGAGTTCTTATCATAAAAGAAACTAGAACATCCAAGGATACCACAAAGCTTAAAACAACTCCTGGCTTCTTGAATTATAATTTAAACCAATTGTAAACACGTTTTTTTACTCGTTACCTTTTACAATGTAACTTTCTCATAATTCTCCCATAATGAACGAGAGTATCCATAGGCTTCTTGGAAAAAAGGGATTTTCTAATTTTTTATAATAGTTTCTAAAATTAAGATTTAATAAGCCACGCAACTTGTATCGTCTAAATTGAAACTCGCTTTCAACCCTTATGTCATAAAATTTTAATTCTATTTGGATGGCAAATTTCTTTTTACTTAACAATATTTTCATGATTCAATCTAGAAAGTAACTTCTCTTCTCAAGTAATTTTGCGATTAAACAGTACACTTTTCGGATTTCTTTTGATCGCATAGAGACAGCCGTCAAAGTTACTACGTAAATGCATGTTCTGTGCATTTCGTTGTAAGAAACCACCCTACCAAAGAATATCCAGATCTGATTTTAGCTGCATCGAGCGAAGAAAATTGAAGAATTATTTTTAACTGTCACTTTTATGTTTATCATTCGATGTATCAAGAGATTCCAGATGAGATTTACGACTGCCTTTGAATATAATTAACACATATTCATAATAAGACAATGTTTTATGTTATCATTTAGCGTCATCGTAATTTCATACATTGAAATTTATAGCTATAGTTTAAAATTACATATTTACGTATATAACGCGTAAATGAATGTGAAAAGCCAGTTTTAGGGAGATTTTATGCATCAATAATAATAATAGTGCTTAGAAGACAGCGAAACAGTTCAAAAATTTGTATGGCTTCCTTTTTTGTGCTTTATGCAGCTGGAATCCGTCCTGGAAATTCTTAAATCACACCGTAAGGCCCGTAACAATCCTTACACAAAAGTCATTAACGCGACAACATGCCAGTATTCAAGCTTTCTTCAATCATTATGCTTTTCTAACGCAAATTGGTTAATATTTACTGTTATGCCTCCTGCCTTTATAAATAATCTGTCTGAATAACTAGAATCAGATTCAAAATGCCCCAAAACTCAAAAGCATCTCCTAAACCTAACCATTTTATTGCCACTACTCTACATATACAATACTATGTCCGACCATTTGATTGTCCGAATTTTGTAATTTGATTTCGTATTTTTAAACGTGTGCGTGTCTACCGTCGAAAAGGTGGATTGCAAACTATCTTCAGTAAATTGAATGGAACAACACACAACATGAGATGATAATTTTATGATTACCTTGTTATCATCAACAACCACATTAAGTTTGCAGGCTCTTGGATGAAAACAATGTGTTGGCTCCGGATACATCGGCAACTGATGCCCTGGGGCAGCCGCCATTATGATGGCCCGCCTTCGTGTTTGGGGTACACCATAGCTGCCCGCTTGCAGGATACCAAACGTACACTAAAATGAGAGGAAAAATTTGTGATCTCTTTGTCGTGATGTTGATATGCTTGTTTACGAAACATTGCCAGCCATGTCTGTTTAATCAGGGGGGTTCAGGATAATTTTGCACGGGGGGGTTGCTCTTGTTTAGACTATACTTTCTTAGCTACTTATTGGTTGTACCCGTGAAAAGTTAGACTTTTTATAATTCTGTCACTCTTCGATACCATGATTACCGAGATATTTTTTTATTATAAGCTCAGTACAATTGCTTGGTATAATGATATTTCTTAGAGAAATTACCAAACCTCCTGCCAAGCTGGAGGGATGCTAATAAATGACCCCTCATCAATCCATGTGTTTAATACAAACGGTTGCAACAGGTATAATAAAGATTAATACCCAACATAATGTAAATCATTAACAGCACTATCGTGGGGTCACTATACCTGACTTCTCATCTTTATTTAGAATAACACACAACAGAATGTAAACCATTAACAGCAATATCATAGGGTCTAATACCTGGTACCCCATCTTCAACAAACATCTCAAAGTAAGTTTCAACACCATGCTCTTTTTGTATGATACAAAATTTCGAACGTTTTCGAGGAGAAAATATTTTGGACGATAATAGTCGCAGTAGCTGAGAAAGGTCGCGACGAGAGAGTTCTAAAATGAAAACATGAAAGATGGTAGATACGGAAAGCCTCGTTTCGAGCGCGTCGGCAAAAAAATGTCAGAAGCGGGATTACAATGCAGCTCTAATTTTGCAACTCACATTTCAACAAAAGTAACGCAAGCATTCGTGTCTGATTTAGTCTGGATGACGTATAAGTTTTTTATCATACACAACAATCAGTGGCGGATCTAGCATTCGTCAAAATAAATTGTAGCTCCTCAATTTTAAATTTAAAGTACTTTCAGAAAAACACTGTTGGTTTTGAATTTCTAAAAAATATAAGTTTACCAATGAATTGGCCTCTGAATATGAAAATATATGCCAAAATGTACCGCTGTAATGTATTTTGACGTACCCTAGATCAGCCACAGACAAGAATAACGTATTTGAGAGCGATGAAATTATAACTACATGCCCTGGAAATGAAAGGTGTTTCGTGTACATCAGGGTATAAAATGCCTCACTTCAAAGCAGGAGCGTACATTAAGGTGAGTGTGTTACTCCACTGTTTTAGTGAAATATGTATAAGAAAGGTGTTTCGTGTACATCAGGGTATAAATATATATATGAAAGGTCGAAACCGTGTGACAACGAAAAATGTCAGTGCAGTTAAAACTGTAGGCATTTTAATTAAATAAAGGCATTATAAAAAGTCGGTCTTGTAACGTAGAACATCCTGCTTCAGAGTATTTAAAGCCTGGTTCTCATAAAGTCGTCATAGTCGTTTCAGTCGTGCCAAAATTTCACAGACGACCCGTGTGACTGTATGAGAACATTTCAGAGGCGACAGGGATGACCTCAAATGACTCACATGACTAAAACGACCAGGGTCGCATGGATAGAACTTTGCTCTATCCGGACGACCGAAACAACCGTTGAGAAATGCAAGCTACCTTTTTACGGCGCAAAACGATTTTAAGAAGCAAATAACCAACCAAAAGACTTTGTCTTTCATAAACAGCAGCCGCCATTTTTAAATGTTTCGCGTAAAAATTAATTAAGCAGTCTCTCGGCAGTGCTAGTACGAATATATGAAAATTACATAGCTTGAGTGAGTTGAGTCGTCCCAGACGTTTTGAAAAACAACAAAACAACTCGGAAAGACTCGGAAAGATTCGGAATGACTTAAGCGACTTAATGACAACCATGCTTAAGAGCTGTAAGAATATAGATATACTCCCGAAAATACACTGCGTTTCTACTACATCATAGGCAAAAAATGCCTTTATTGTTAAACACAAACCTTAAAGCAAGAATACTCTCTGGAGCTAAACCGATTCATGCCACTAAATCCTTGACAGGGAGGACCTCCGCACAATAATTCCACCTCTCCTTGTTTGGGTAACCGCTGACCACGTGTATTCTCAGTTTCGCCATCCATGGCTAGTTTCAGAAGATCGTTGCAATCATCCGTAAAGACAATTGTATCGGTGTTGTTGGCGCGAAATGCCTGAGCCGCCGGTTCATCCTTCTCGATTGCCCAGCGGGTTTTAGCGATCCCAGCTTGATGAAGACCTTCTGATAAACCTACATTAAATTATTTGTCATTATTATTGACAAGTACTTTGTTGAAGTTGGTACATTGTGTGAGTCATGTAATCCATATATGTACCTCCACATCCAGCAAACACATCGAGTGTTCGTAGTTGACCCACCTCCTTCATTTCATCACCATTTTCTGTCATCGATGTTTTTCATCAGCATGGGAAGACATCTTTGTTTACTTTTTCCTTTCCCTTCCCTGGTAACAAAAATATAAAAGTTGAGGAAAAACATGGCTAAAATAAAGAAAAAAAAACTTCAACTAACTTTTCCTTTGTAAGATTGTCTTCTAGCTTCGTTCGGTATATCTTCAAACTCTCGAGTTTCGGCGTTGTATGCCTAACGCAACAAAATAAAGCAAAAACGAGTGATATAATTTCTATCGTAGGTATAAATTACTATAATTATTATAATTATTTAATTATTAACACATTGGGTGCTGCAGGCAAGGAAAACGAGGTGCAAATTACAGTTAAATAAAAGACTGGGTCACAGTGTATACGTCAACAGCTTTTCTTTTCATGTTTTGAAATGTTGTTGATTTAATTATCGTCATTTAAATAGTTTAAAGCATTCAAATTAAAAACAGAAACTATTAAATATATTATTACATCATTTTAATAACTATTTGTACTAAATTAGACTAAAACAATTCGTTAAAGTTTCTAAATGTTGAATATACCTGATTACCTATCACAATATTTACACGACGTATCAAAAAGGCTTTTAGAAATTAACCTATGATAAATTTTCAATGCTTGATCATTATACTTATCCTACTGGTGAAGGACACTACGCGTTTTGTAAATTGAAGTACGTTAAATTCTAGGAACAGAAAAGCTTTCGTTCTTGTAACAAAAATATGTATAATTTATGAACGCAGTCGACAATATTTTATGCATCCGTAGACGTAACATTGTGATAGGAACTGAAATCATCACAACACGTTAATTTCTAAAGGTTTTCTTTTTTGATACACCCTGTATGTTATTAAATAATGATAATAATACACATGAAAAATGTACCAGTTGAACACGGATTTTCACTATTGATGAACGTTACAAAATCAATATTTCTACCTCTCTGTAATAAAAACGATCAGTTCCTTTAGAAGTGTACTCCTTAACAGTGGTTGTCAAATCAGCATCATATGACACAAAACATTTGCCCATCAATGACGTCACATTGACTGTCGCTTCTGGAAAGGAGATAACAAAGGAAAATATGTCAAAAAAAACCCACGATCGATGTTGTTCTTGAAATAAGTATGCTTTGATTAACCAATAATGCTTTAATTAAACCATAATTTTTTTTATCAAACATTGCTCTAATTTAGCAATAATGCTCAAAATATACAATATTTTTTAATCAAAGTGAAAAATTCCTATTTAAACAATAATGCCATAATTTTGCAATCAAATAATTCACTCATCAAGCAATAATTCTTTAATTAGACAATAACGCTTCAATTACACAATGATTCTTCAATTAAACAATGATTCTTCAATTAAACAATGATTCTTCAATTAAATAATAATGCTTCATTTAAGCAAGAATGCTTCAATTAAACAATGATTCTTCAATTAAACAATGATTCTTCAATTAAACAATGATTCTTCAATTAAATAATAATGCTTCATTTAAGCAAGAATGCTTCAATTAAACAATGATTCTTCAATTAAACAATGATTCTTCAATTAAACAATGATTCTTCAATTAAACAATAATGTTTCAATTAAACAATAATTCTTCAACTAAACGCAGTAACATACACTACCTTCACAACTCCAATACAAAAGATTAAAATCAGCTTGATATCCGCATTTTACTCCTTTGTGAGTATTTTCTGGCCTAAAACGTCGAAATGACTCGTCACGGAGAAAATGTCACTACAATTGTCAATTTCACACACTTACTTAAAAATTATTGAAACAAAAGTACTAAAACATATAATATTATTCTTAGCTTTAATTAAGTAAAAATGTTATGTTTTCTAAATGTTATACATTGTCTAAATGTACCCAATGCAACTTCCATGAAAGCACCCAACCTTAATCAATATAACATCAAGAAGTTTTACTGTCCATTTTACGTAGGGAGGGGAATCGAGGAATAATTTTGCACCGGGGTGCTACAGTTTGAAAAGATTGCAGTGGCTACATTGTGAATGTTGCCGCATCATTTTATGGTTAAATTTTGTTATTTTATACCATGCTTGAAAGAGATTTTTAGGAAGTGCGTTCACTCTCTTCACAATATCTTTAGTTGAATACTATGGTATATTGATATAACGTAGGCAAATTATCAACCCTCCTGTAATCCTTCAAACCAGGGTTAAGTATCTCTCAGTGTTACGTAGTTTCTTACTTAGTCACAATGGATGTATAGGTACATGTTTGTAGATGTAGATTGCCCAGGTTATTATAGTCCTGAGAAGGACTGTTTCTGTTGTTGTTGACTGACGTTTAGCGGTAGTCATCTTCATCATCACTTGATTACCGCTAAGGTCGAAGAAACGTCAGTCAACATCAACAACAACAGTCCTTCTCATGCCTCTACTAACCTGGACGACCTACATCTACAAACAGATAAATAGATGTAAAATTTTCTCAAAGACTACAACCCATCCTAACTTGTCATAATAATTCACCTAAATTGCGGGATCTTATGTTGTGGTCTGTCCACTTCGTAACTCCCAAAGATCGTCAAGGTTAGTAGAGTCCTGAGAAGGACTGTTTTTGTTGTTTGTTGACTGACGTTTCGACAACCTTAGCGGTAGTCATTTTTCTTTCTACTTATCCTATAACAGCTACGTTAAATGCGCATGTCACTGATACCTGTAAAACTTCCTCACGCGAAGCTTGATGCTGGAAGAATCCTCCTTGAAACATGAGCCCGCCTTTCTACTAATTAATAATATTTCACCTACACGAAGTAATAAATAGTCCAGTTTATCGACGAGAAACGTTTTAAACAAGAAAAAAAATGTACCTATCCTAAATGGTTGTGAAACATCTGTATTGCTTCCTTTGATGTATTCAGATGATTTACGATAAAACTCTGGATATAAATCGTCGTCATACTAAATGAAAGGATCATTTTTTATTTCTACATTTTTCAATATGAACAACCATAATGATGTGAAATTCACATAACAGGAAGAAGCTTATGGCCTGGCTAAGACAATGTCCACAAAAGATGAAAAATTCCACTTACTTTCTCGTCCGCTTTCTTTATACTATTCTTCAATTCGTCAACTTCTTGTTTTACTCTGAACACAATGAAACAAACATCAACTTACAGTTTTCGTCCATTTCAAATAGCTTTAAAAGAGCCATATTTTGTCTTATTCATTCCTATTTCGCTACCTGATTGTAACACATTTGTCAACTCCAAAAATTTTAACAACAAAGCTTCACCGGTTGACGCAGTTTGTGGTTGAAAATTCCGAGAGCTATAATCTAATCCTCATCTAAATCAAACGTGTAATCGCCGAAAGATCTAATCTAATCCTCACCTAAATCCATATGCATCAGGTAAAAGATAAACAAAATCTCTTGGTTTGTACTGAACACCGTCAAGTGAAAAGGAACTAACAAGGAAATTATAGCATTCAGAAATACATAAGAATTCAGTAACGGATAAAGTGTAGGAAATGATACGAGTTTATTTCCAGGATATCGTCAACGTATTTCCAGGATATCGTCAACGTATTTCCTGGATATCGTCAACGTATTTCCTGGATATCGTCAACGTATTTCCAGGAAATCGTCAACGTATTTCCAGGAAATCGTCAACGTATTTCCAGGAAATCGTCAACGTATTTCCAGGATATCGTCAACGTATTTCCAGGATATCGTCAACGTATTTCCAGGACATCGTCACCGTATTTCCAGGATATCGTCAATGTATTTCCAGGATATCGTCAACGTATTTCCAAGATATCGTCAACGTATTTCTAGGAAATCGTCACCGTATTTCCAGGATATCGTCAACGTATTTCCAGGACATCGTCAACGTATTTCCAGGATATCGTCAACGTATTGTTACATAAAAGCCTTCGCTTTGAGGTAAAGCTCCAAACACGAACCAAAATATTGAAATGCTAAAACTAGTACATTTCGTGACTTTGCTTGTTTGAAAATAGTTTCTTTTGTTTAAAAACATTGTTGCAAATAGTTAAATATTCCTGGAAATAAAACTGCTTGAAAATTGTTTTGATTTCTTGATTACATTCGAGAGGCGGACTCTAGGGAGGCGAGTGAGCTACGCCTACCCCCGTCAATGTTAAATAATCACTATTTGATGGACTTCTGCACAGTAAATGTCCAAGCATACACATTAACTTTTTAAGGATAGGATTCCTTAAAATAAATTTCTTGAGATTCAAATTTTACAATATTTCAAAAGACAGCCCCCGAATCTTACAAGAAATCTCACGCGATGAGGACGAGCCACCCTTCCCCATATTTCATAAAATCTCCCCTGATTACGTACATTCATGATATCGCTTGCTTTGGGATAGCAATAAACTAGAACCAATTTTTGCTGATTTCTTGCTTCGTAACAAAATATTGTACAACACACCTGTAGAAATTACTCGAACTCATCTCGTCGGACTCCATAATATCACCAAGTTTTGGTATCGAAAGCTAAACAGGCATAAAGAAAATTGAAATCTCAAAAAATAGTTTCCCACAACACCAGGTAAACAAGGGGGGGGGATTATCCAGTAGGCTGAGTAAGCTTAAGTCTATAGGCCCAGGCTTTTGATAGGCCCGTTGTATCTGGACTTAATTAGGATTTGAACGTTTTTGCTATTGCGGGCTGGCTAAATGTGCTTAACTTAGATAATTAACGCTGTTGAAACCTTACGAGCAATTGAATGCAGAGGGAAAATGACTTTCGTGCGATCTACTGTTCAAATGCTAAATGTTCGGAGCTCATGAAGTATCGACTTTTCTTATTTCCCTGACCATGTCAATCATTTTTGAAATTTCGTTTAACTTTAAAAAGAATTTTCCCAATTTTTTACCTTATAGGGTTACTAACAGGAAATGGAAAGGAAAAGGAAAACTGAACTTAGTGGAAGGAATAGATATCTTAAAGGCCTTTAACTTTGTCATAGCCTACAGGCCTCGTAATTTGTTATCCGCCACTGCAGGTAAAGGTTATACGGCAAAATACCTGGGAAATTTTCTCTTGCCTCAAACAACTGATGCAGCCCGATTTTCTCTCATTTTACCGTAGTATTCGGGTTGTTGTTCAAATCGTCCAAAACCTACGTATAAAAATATCGTGGGGAGAATGTTGAAATCAATAGTTACATCAAAGCTCAACACTCGTACCAAGATAACACGGGGAGACCATACTTATCAATCAAGGAACGTGTTTATATTTATATGGCTCACCACATCTGATAGAAAAAATGATTCCCATCGTCCTCAGCGGTCTCACTGTCTTTCACTTCCTCTCCCCCTTTACTAAACCAATCATCACCAGGAGATTTGTAAGTAACCTACACAGATACACATCATTGATCTCCTATAACACTGGATGAATCATCATTGATCTCATATAACAATGGATGAATCATCATTGATCTCATATAACACTGGATGATTCATCATTGATCTCCTATAACGCTGGATGAATCATCATTGATCTCATATAACACTGGATGAATCATCATTGATCTCCTATAACACTGGATGAATCATCATTGATCTCATATAACACTGGATGAATCATTATTTTCAGCAAAAGAGAAATTCTTACAAAACATTTCGAGAGTATAGAGCCCAAAGGATTATCATCACATTGATCAACTATAAACAATTCCATAGGATCTCCTGTATTTCCAAGGACGGTTTCGTTACTACGACTAAAATCATTGAAAAGAGAGTGGATTTAGCCATTTTACATGAATAATTCGATAATCTGATAATCATTTGACAGAAGAAACGAGATTGTTCAAACAAATCTAACATGTTCGTTCTTAGTCTTCCTACCTCATCCATCGCCCATGAAACATTTTCCCCTTTGGAATCCTCCCACATTGATACGACGTTACATATGTACAGCGGCACTCTTGGGTCATTTGGACACAGTTTGACGTAGTCGCCAATGTTGACCTTAAGCAGTAATGAGACATGTATTGTATAAACTAGGGATCCAACGATAGTGCAAGGTTTTAAAAAAATACTGCGTTTTGACTAGTAATTTAAATCAACCTTAAAATGTTTCAATTTTCCATTAACTACCTTTTAATTTTAGTTGATGTATAATGAATTAGAATTAAATGGTAGTAAATGGAGAATTGAAACTAATGTTGACAAATAATTCATTTAATTTAAGGTAAACATCCATTAAGTCTAAAGTGAACCCACTTTCAACCTAATTTATCTTGAATAGAAAATCTTAAATAAAATTATTAAGTTAATTACCTTATAGAGCAATGTACTTCATGATAGATAAAAGCGTCATAATTATCATGAAATAAATCAGTTCTGCAGCATTACAATTATCTTAAATTTAGCACAGCAAGATTATGCAACTGGGCGTCTTTCATTTTTATTCAACACTATATTATTAACTACTTTAAGTAATTTTTCAACAATATATCTATTTATTAATTGACCTTTATTTCATTAAACTTCAAAGAAATGTACATTATTTTATAAGACAAATTTTCACAAAAATCTGGGCAATTAGAAGCCCCACAAAAATGTACTGTTTTGTTCCCAAGTACACTTCACTAGTTCCCAGGTACACCCCGCCTGCGGCGCCGCCTTCGAAAATGGCGGGAAAATTAGCCTTCCAGTTATTTATAGAGTTCACTGCACACCGCCAGTTCCCAGGTACACTCCGCTGGTTTCCGAATACACCCCCTTTACAGATAAACTACGCTAGTTCCCAGGTCCACCCAGCTACATAAATTGTGCAGGCACTGACCTCTTCATCGTTTACTTTCACGCAACTGTAATAACATTTTTTATCTTCATGTTTCAGCGGTTCGCCAACCCATGATAATTTAGTCTGGAGTATTATACACAAACCAAAACAAACAGTTGTAACATTATACGTAAGATACCAAAAACAAACAGCTGAAGTTACAAACCGGAATAACTTTCAATTTATTTTGCTTCTTTTTTTTAGTTTTCATTTCTTTCACTTGTTCTTTCACGTTCTGTAAAAGAAACTTTTTGCTCAAACATCCCAAACAACACACATCGATCCATTAATGTCCACAA
>NW_025813486.1:1454509-1508755 GCF_021976095.1 Xenia sp. Carnegie-2017
AAATCAGATCTGGATAATCTTTGGTTGGGTGGTTCATACAACGAAATGCATAGAACACGCATTTACGTAATAAATTGGACGGTTGTCTCTATGCGATCAAAAGAAGTCCTTTTAACCGAAAAGTGTACAGTTTATTCGTAAAATTATTCGAGAAGTAAAGTTACTTTCTATATTGAATCATTAAAATATTGTAAGATAAAAAAGAAATTTACTATCAAAAATGTATCAAAATTTTATAACATAAGGTTTGAAACCGAGGTTCAATTTAGACGATACAAGTTGCATGGCTTATTAAATGTTATCTTTGTAGAAACTATTATAAAAAGAAACAATTTTTTTCCATGAAGCCTCATGGGCTGCCTTTGTTCGTGATGAGAGTTACATTGTATAAGGAGGCTCTCATTCGTCACGAGAGAATTATGAGAAAGTTACGTGGTAACGAGTAAAAAACGTGTTTACAGTTGGTTTAAATTATAATTCAAGGAGACAGAAGTTGTTTGAACGTATCCTTGAATGTTCTAGTTTCTTTTATGATAAGAACTCTTGTAAACAAAAAGATAAAATTCGAAAGCAAAAAACCCCGTTTTCGGTCCATGCTTCCCGATACCCTCTTAAGCGTAAGGCACTAGAACGCCGCATGTTAAACGTTTCGGTAGGAGATTTCGGCCCCTCCACGCTATCTTACTTGGGAGATGCAATAGCAAGCTTCCGCCCATCAAACCCCGAGATCACCTGCGATAGGCTTTGCTCGGGGTACGCAGGAGAGTGCGGTCGCCACCGAAGTGTGGGCCCCTGCCACTGCATACTATATCGCACCCAGCTTCCACTGCTAGTTGACATCTACTATACCTAGTATTGACTTTATATATATATACAAAATTCAGAGGCTTACGAAAGTTGTGGTATTAACAAAGTCACTATCGCATGCCCAGATGATTTCTTTGATAATTTGCGACTTAGTGAGCTAATTGCCACAAATGTAGTGCGAGTACATTTAGTTAGTCGTTGCCATGACTATGAACAATTGGTCGAGTGGACTGCGCAGGCTCGAGCGCATGCGCAGATGATTTATTAAATTGCTACTAAGCATGCTATTTACTTCAAAATCGATGCTAGTAGATGCAGTTGGTCGTTGCCATGACCATGAACTTGGCCAGCTGGTCGAGCCGACTGCGCATGCTCGAGCAGACTGCGTGCGCAGATAATATATCTGAAAATTTGTTACTGAGCGAGCTAATTACTCCATAATCTGTACTAGTACATACAATTGGTTGTTGCCATGACCATGAACTTGGAAAGTTGGTGAAGTTGACTACGCATACTCGCATTAATTCTCGATTAATTTGTGACAGAGCGAGCTCTGAAATTGGTGCTTGTAGATGCGCTGAGCAAGTTTTCAATCATATATTTTTTGCATGCTACTTGTCTTCTTAAGCTTGTTTTGACAAATGCATATTAAACTTATCAACACTTTGTTACGGCACTCGTAATATCTGCGAAATGTTTTAATTTTCTATAACTTTGCATGTCATATCCAAGCTTTTTTCATTTGACGGAAAATGGTTTTATTCACTCTAACACCTTTTGCCTTTATAATTAGTCGTTCTGGATTTCTAAAATAAGATTTACAAATGCCCCAAGAGCATCTCCCAACCATTTTATTGCCACTATTCTACATAAACAATACAATGTCCGACCATTTGATTGTCAGAATTTTGTAATTTGATCTCGTATTTCTGACGCGTGTGTTTACTGTCGGAAAGGTGGATTGAAGCCAAATCTTACACCCTGATACGCGAAATTTTACCCAAGACACGCGAGTGTTGTGTTTCGAGATTCTCTGGGTGACGATTGAACTACACACGCGTGTCCGGGGTAAAATCTCGCGTGTCTGGGTGTAAAATTTGCTTCAAAAAATTATTAGGCAGCGTCCCATGTATTTTAGTTCAATGGTATGTTCAAAAATTTCACGACTGCGCTGATAGCGATTTCAATTTTCGTGTTTTGATGGTCTGATCCAAAGTCGGACATCGACCAATCAGAGCACGCGTTTGGCATATGGTATTTTATAAAAGAATTTTTTGTTCTTTCAGACTTTATGAATGTGTACAGTCAAATTCGATCAAGTGTCTTAATGAAGACCTTACAAGGGTTTGTGATGTACTTGTTACAAGAAACAATGGGAAAAATGCGTGATCCGTTATCAGTATTATACATAACGCAGTCAAACGTTCACTAATATACAATTTTTTTATAAAACAAGCTTTCGGCTCTCTGTCTACAGCCTTCGACGGGTTATAAAAAAATATTTTATAGCCGAAAGCTTGTTTTTATAAAATATTTTATATCAGTGAACGTTTGACTGCATTAAGAAATAATGGGTTTCTATAATTTCGTAAAAGAACTGTTAGCAATGTGCATTAATATAACGACGATTTTTTTGAGAATAGACATGTTTCTACATTTCTTGATGTCATCTTCAGTAGACATTATGAGATGTCGAAATATGTCTATTCTCATAAAATTCGTCGTCTATATTAAATGCAGAATAATGGGTTCTTTTCATAAAATATTCAAGTTTTTTTGTTTTCGACTTTCCTCAGATTAGTCGAGGGACACTCGCTAGGAAAGATAGAAAGTTATTCTCCTGCCAACATTGTAAGTACATAAAAGTCAGTCTATCTTTTTATCTATAATCTTTTTATCTGAAAAGTTAGAAAAATTTTTTCATCGGAAATGTTGATGTTTCCCCCGGGGGGTGGGGTGTTGTCAAGATTTGTTTTACTAGAGGAAGCGAGATTTTTTACCGATGTTTCACCCATTAGAGAGATAGTCTTTTCTGGATACGAAGAGATGGTTTTATTGTAGGGGCTAAAATTTTCAACAGGATTTCCCTGAAGTGTCAAGGTTAACGTCTTCAATGATAATCTCACAATGTACAAACTTATTTACATCTTCAGATGATCAGTCCGAAGTTGAAACAGTTAAGCGGCATCACTCCTCAAAGAAAATCAACTATGAAAAGAAATCTTGTGCGTCGTGTACCATCGAAAGCGTTTGAATATACAGGAAATCGGAAAGTCAACTCACCAGCTGCAATGTTCGATTTGTCAACATCCAAAGAGGATGAAGAGTAATGTATTTTATTGTGTATTTTTTGTTCTGTGTTTGTAAACTTTTTGTCGTTCGGCGTTCGTCGTAATTGCTCGTAATTGTTCGTCGTAAGAAGATGATTTCAAATCCAACTGGATAAAAATGCTCTTCAACCGACAGGCTTAGTTCTTTCCCATTGAACTAAAATACTTGGAACGCTACCTGAAGCAAATAATTGAAGCCAAATCTTAAACCCAGACACGCGAGATTTTACACCAGTCACGCGTGTTTGGTGTTTCGAGATTCTCTCGCGGAGTAATAATTGACTACACATCTGGGGTAAAATCACGTCTTCAAAAATCATTAGGGTTTTGTATTACAGGTAGCGTTCCAGGTATTTTAGTTCAGTGGTCTTCCGTCACGTGTTATAGACCGCATTAGCACAGAATAATGATTATACAGAAGGTCACCAGGTGTACAACACGTCCTCATGTCGGCCATTATTCCAGCCAGATGATTAAGATTTCTCACTTGTTTCCAACCATTAAAATTACATTGCGTCATTACTTAATAATGAATTCAAGTATATTTTGACTCAAGAAATGACTTCGGATCATTTTAAAGGTTTCGAAAAAGTCAAAAACCTTAATCATCTGGCTGGAATAATGGCGGCCACCATGCGCGGCACGACATGCGCGAGGACAAAAACATCAAAGGCTCCGACATGAGTGACTCTTCTGTATATTCTTAATCTGTGACATTATCGTTAAAATGGCTGAGTTTTCAAGTTAAAGTAATTAGCTAAACCAGGCAGAATTTATCTCAATAATCTTCCGAAACCTTTAACTTTGATTCTTTCCTCGAACTCGTTGCTTTTGTGTTTTAACTCTAACACTGTTATCTTTTAAAGATTCATACGTAGAAACAAATTTCTTTATTTATTTAGTGAGATAGAAGCTGGTCGATTCATCACTCTTTTCATGCACTTTTAAACTTCTCCAGGTTTGTTGCACATAGTTGTTTTAACGCGTATTTTAAAGTGTATTTTAAATATTTTTTAAAGTGTATTTTAGTGTGTATTTTTAAAGTGTATTTTAAGCAGTATTTTAAAGTGTATTTTTAGCCAGATTTAGAGTGTATTTTAAGCTTGTATTTTTAGTTTGTATTTAGAAAGATTTTTAAAGTTGATTTTTAGCTGTATTTTAAAGCATTTTTAGTGTATTTTAGGTGCAGATCTTAAAGCCTGATTTTAAGTGCATTTTAGTGCTGATTTTTAGCCAGATTTTAAAGTTTGATTCTTTGAAGTGCATCTTAGTTTATCTTTAAGTGCATTTTAGTGCATCTTTAGCCAGACTTAAAGCAGATCTTAGCAAGACTTAGCAGCATCTTTAGCTACATTCTTTAAAGCAGATTTAGCCTGCATCTTTAGTGCATTTTAAGGTGCAGATTTTAGCCAGATCTTTAGGCCAGACTTTAGAAGCAGATCTTAGCTGCATCTTAGTCTATTCTTAACAGATCTAAAGTTTATTTTTAAGTGCATCTTTAGCAGCATCTTTAGTGATTTTAGCTGTATTTTAAAGTATTTTAAAGTGTATTTTTAAAGTGTATTTTTAAAGGTATTTTAAAGTGTATTTTTAGTGTATTTTAATTTATTTAAAGTGTATTTTAAAGTGTATTTTTAAAGTGTATTTTAAAGTGTATTTTAAAGTGTATTTTTAAAGTGTATTTTAAAGTGTTTTATTTAGTGTATTTTAAAGTATTTTAAAGTGTATTTTAAAGTGTATTTTAAAGTGTATTTTAAAGTTTATTTTTTAAAGTGTATTTTTTAAAGTGTATTTTAAAGTGTATTTTAAAGTGTATTTTTTCGATGCAAAAGTTATTTTGCAGATATGTCATTCTTAGAGTGAACGGACATTGATAAATTTGATCATTTGTAAAGAACATAGAGATGGTATTTTTGACGTTCTCATTCAAAATTTGATTGAAACGTTGATTGTCGAGGGAGAAGTAAGTCGCTTTATGAGAAGAATTTGTTTGAAATTTTTCACGTTTTTAAACGTTTTTTCATTCCTTATTGAGGTCATGGAAAACTCGGCAAGAAAATTAATTGCGAAAAGAGAATATTTCTCTCTGTTGCCTATTCTTCCCGTGCTCAAGTATGTTAAATCTGTGTTGCCTTTGTTCTCTCAAGCATTACAGGTAAATAGGAAACTTTACAGGTACCCTTTTTTTCTTAGGAAAAATTTAGAGCACGTTAAATGTGGCTCAAACTTTGCGAACATACAAATGCGCCATATTCTTGATGAAGAGTGTCACAGTTTTTATAATGCCAACATGTTATGTCATGTATTCTGATTTAATATGTTACATATTTCTATATTTTGACTTGTTTTTTTTTTGTTACATGTGGTCATTTTCACGTGTAGCCTAAGAAAATCTTAAAATTTCATCTGTTCTAGGGAGTTCGTACTCCAACTCAAGCAGCAATCCCAAATCTTTTTGTTAATTTGGAGTCCGTGGTAGGATATTTAAAATTTTATCGATGTGTTACATCATCTCTTGGGGGGCAGGGACGAAACTAGAACGTTAAGTGGGAGGAAATATTCATATATTCACCTCTGCTTGACTGATTTGGTTTGTTAGCGATTATAATTTCAAAAGAAAATTTGCAGGGAAGTACTGAATATGTAAATATTCACCCACCCACCCTCACTCCTTTAACGCTCTAGGCTCGTTCCGATGTGTTCTCTCGCTCTATCTTGTAAATATTCACCCACCCCTCCCTCTCATTTAACGTTCTAGTTTCGTCCCTGAATGGATGTGTTCTCTGCTTTATCTTGTAAATATTCACCCACCCCTCCCCCCTCACTTAACGTTCTAGTTTCGTCCCTGAATGGATGTGTTCTCTCGCTTTATCTTGTAAATATTCACCCAACCCTCCCCCTCACTTAACGTTCTAGTTTCGTCCCTGAATGGATGTGTTCTCTCGCTCTATCTTTCTTTTGTTCATTGCTTTAGGAGCTAAAGCTTTGGATGACTTTACTGAAAATATCAAGGTTTGTTTGTTGAACGTGATCGTAGCAAAGATGTTGAAATTCATGACAACTTATAAAGCTTTGTTGAATGTAATTAATTACAGCAATGAATCTTACTAAACGTCTTCTTCATTAATGACATTGACGAGATCATTTATTTTATGCTACCATAATTTCTCTTTACATCCATGACGTCTCTCTCAGAGAAGGATCCAGGATGATTGTTTGGGAGGGTACCTTAGTTTGGATTAGATTTTTTGACTTTTGTAGATGTCATCGTGTTATGTCACACTTTGTGTTCATTTCTGTTATAGTAATATTTTGTAAGAAAATTCACCTAACCTCTTCTTCACCTCCTCTTGGTAAGGAGGGGTGAGCACCTTCACTTTATTAACAGGTGTACTCAGCCCCACCTTACTAACAGAGGTACGCTCTCCCACCCCACCTTACTAACAGAGGTACGCACACACATCCCACCTTACTAACAGAGGTGCGCACACACATCCCACCTTACTAACAGAAATACACACCCTCACCAGTAAATTCATGGCATTTTTATTGTTACTTGATGTTTTTCTTTTAGCATGAGCCGGACAAGCAATCAAATATGCCTAAAGATGGCACTGTTCATGAACTCACAAGCAATGTATGTAATGTGACTGACTAGACTTAAAGCAATGTTGCTAGTCTTACATGATCTCTCGTGTATTTCGTCTGTAAATGCATTTTCTTTGTCAAGTAAATTAATTTCGCGAGCGAAAGTTTTTTATAAAGTTACTCTTTGTTGTATTATTTTATAGACGTTGATATTTCTTGAGCACCTGTTGGGATATACGGACACTGTTGGAAATATGCTCTTAAACTCAGGTAATATTTAAGATGCATTATCTTAATGTTGATTATTTCAGTTTTATCCTAAAACATTTTTGAACGATGGTCTTGCCGGTGAATGACCCTATGATTGGATATTGACGATCGTTTCTCATGTACATTAGTTTCAAAATTGAATTGTTCTTGAATACATAGATTTAGAATCACTGAACGGTAAAGCTTGTGAGAAACATGAGACCAGACCCTAGCGTAAGATTGCCTTCTTTATTGAAGTATTTATTCGTCGTCAATATTCACAAGTTCTGACTGAATTATCCACACATACCTCGCTCTACACCTGGATGATACATTTTACTGTTATTTATCAACAAATGCCCCAATTTATATGAACGTACGTACTAGATCACGACTTTTGTTTAAGCTTACGTGAAAAGGAATGAATGAAAAGAACAGATACTTTGCATTTAAGTAAGTTGTACATTTTTGTTCATATAGAATCTGTAATGGATCCACGAATTGGTGACAGTGTATCACCTAAAACTCTTGTTGCTCGATACTTTGGTAAGTTTTCAAAATTCTTTCCTTATAAATGCATTCTTCTTTATCATAGCTTACGTGTGTATTTTAAATGTTGAAGGTCGTGTTCTTGGTGCTCTTGGATTAAATCTTGAACTGAAGTCGAAAAGTTACGTTACAATGTTGGGTCAAGTTGCCCTGTCTGGGATATTCTTATTAAACAATTATAACTACATTTTGAAAGGATTGCAGAGGTTAGTTTCTTTAATATTTTATAACATACACTTCTCAATGACTGACTACCGTAAAATAGTTAGAGATTAGAGAATTTGAATTTTATCATTTTTAACACTATATAAAACTGTGTCGGAATTCATAAAATAAAAATTCGATCTAAACATGTGGCTGGCTACGCTACTGCTGACGATGACTTGGGAATAAAGTTGAAAGAGGTGCCATGCAGAAAACTGCTATAGTGGCGAGAGTCTCTCGTCCATACGCAGTTCTATAGAGATTTGACTCGTCTCCCATCTTTGTGTGCTTGGTGCGAGTTCTAATTTCGTCCAAGTCACATGTTTTCATGTTGGGATAAAAGCGCGCGAGGATTCGTATTATCAACACTAGAACATCGTAAGGTTTATAATATTCGATTTAACTGACAAGTAGAGGTACTTGTAGCAATATAGCGAAGGATTAAGTTCAAAATTCATGCTGCAATATCGCATCTTATAAACTATAAAAAGCCGGCAATTCATATCAGGAATCTTCTAACCTGGCGATGAAAAGCTTTTGGAAACGTTACTTTACGTAACTTTAATTCAACATGAAATATTTGTATCATATGGAAACAACGATAAAAGTAGAAAATTGCCTTAAAATTGCGTCGGCTGATACTGAAATTCTAATAAGCTGCCCAACTTTAATAAAATAATATTAACTCATGGAATATTAATTATACATTTTACAAGAGATAAACAAAATCATTCAAAAAAATATCTTTATTAATTGCATATTGACTTAACGAGTGATATATGTATTTGAATTTCTTTTTGAGGTACGATATTTCCACAACTGCGCGAATAGTGCATTATTATTGATTTTAAAATCACGTGATAAATATGTGAATAGTTTTAACTATTATTTATACTTTTAACATAAGACGCTAAGATTTGTGCACTTCATGACCACTATATTGGTATGTTTATGATTGCAGTTTTTTTTATCAACAAAATGATACGAAATCATTTTAATTTATTGAAGTATGTTGCGATTTAATGTCGTTGGTTCTTTTCTAGTTATATTGTTGTCGAGTTGTCTCGATCATGTCTTCCAAACCTAATTTATATTGTGCATTAATTTCGGACGCTCTCTGGAACATTTCTTCCCCTCTTTCATATTCCTTCAACTTCATCAAAGATGTGGCATAGTTTTTGAGCAAGTATACCTTACCTTTGTTTGGAGTTAGCTCTAACTCTTCAAAAATATTCAAAGCACTTTCATAATTTTTCCTTGCAGACTCCTTTTGGTTCATTTGTAACAGCAAATTTCCCAAGACTTTATGACAATCTACTTTAAGGGGATGTTTTCCAAGGAACTCGTCCACTAAAGCTGTAGCTTCTTCATAGCAATCATTCTCCATAGCAATCAGTTCATTGAAACTTTTACTTGGTGACGTTGTGCTCTGATATTTTCTTAAATAACCAAGCATGAGAAGCGACAAAATCACGTCAACTTTCGTCAAAGGGGACGAGTTCTTCTATCCATGTTTTGTTTCCTTAAGTCACGCGATTCTTCGATTATTAGCAGCTTTTCAAAATATTTCGCTGTTTGTTGGGCTGCTTTTTCGTGTTTTGATTTGTTGAGATAGTATCGACCCAACTGGTATTTGAAATGTGCTTTCAGTAATGGTTCTTCATCTGGAAATTCGCTTCTATTAGAATCATCGATGACTTTCTCCATTTTTTCGAAATAGCCATCGGACAGCCATAACGATTTTCTACCTTCATGATCAACCAGAATGCAATCAAAATCAATCTTTGTCTTATTTTCCCGTGCTCTCTGCTAAGTCGGAGCAAGTTTGTACAAATTTGATCAGTATCTCTTCAGAAATGACGCCATTGATGGCCGTATTGAAAAAGAATCTGCATGACGATTGAAATAAATCGCTTGTCATCAATATTTGTGAAACTTGTTCATTCCCAGTGGTACAGGTCGAAAGGACGTCTTCAATATTTCTTGCTTCTCTTTTGAGTATTTCTCTTCCATCAATGAAACCATCTTTTGAATAACTTTTCAGTGTTGCATTGTGACAAATTTCAAGGTAATGCTGAATGTGCTGAATGGATATATCATTTGCTTGTCCTTTAGGATCCATCCTTATGTGTCGAGTGTTCTTTTTTTAGGTTCTCTCCTCGGTCAAAGTTACAACTTCAGATTATATTTTCTATTTTAAATGCAAAATGGTTTAGTTAATTTGTGTTCACGTCTGTTTGTTTCTCTGTATGTCGTGTTTTAATTCTCAATTCACAGCTTGTTTATCAATTTATTAGAAACTTTGGTTAAATTATACATGTTCATCGTATCGTTTGGTTGTGAGTGTTTGTGACGATCGACTGATCGCCATTGATGGAATTTTGAAATTATGTTATTGCTGTTGACAAATCAAAGTTTAAAAATTGTTTTTTCACGTCGTTCTTATGTTATTTCAATAATTATAAAGATGCTTTACCTGTTGTTGAACTTCCTCAAGTCTTGACTTGTCACACGTTTAAATGTTTCTCCTAATGCATCCGTCTTCAAATTCAATTTTCACATGATGCGCACTATTTATGATTTTTGCTGAGTTTTTTGTAACCTAAGCAATTTTAGTTCTTATTTATCAATCGTATAATTAAATCCACGTGAAACACACAGCAAAATTTTGAAGCATTCATTTTTTTGAATTATACAATAGTGGTGATTGCGAAATATTTCAGTTATGTATTGTATTTCTCGAGACTCATTAGTATGAGAATGTAAAAATCTTGTACATGTATATCCTGCAGAACCATTTATTGTACATGTATATCCTGCAGAACCATTTATTGTACATGTATATCCTGCAGAACCATTTATTGTACATGTATATCCTGCAGAACCATTTATTGTACATGTATATCCTGCAGAACCATTTATTGTACACGTATATCCTGCAGAACCATTTATTGTACATGTATATCCTGAAGAACCATTATTGTTTTATCGTACGAGAACAATTTTTTTACATCAGAGTTCATACATATATTTTATGTCAATTATGAGTAATTTGATGTGGAAAACTTTATTCCTTATATATTCCTTATATTCTTTGTCTGTATGTTGTGATTTAAACCTCAATTTACAACTATATACATGTGTTAGTTTATATGTGTTGAGATTGCATTCGTAGGGTACTAATATTGAGCGTTTGTGACGATGTCATGAGCCTCGCGTTCCTTAGTCATGTTGCCACAGAAAGCGTCGAATCGATGAAACGAATAGAAGTGTTCTTTCGCTATATTTTATTATTAAATATTATATCTAAAATACGTATTCTTTATTATGAATACAAAAGCTCTACATTCAGCTTTTCTAAGCTGTCAATTTGCCACCCAACTATTCATAGCGTCGATTTGATGTTGTAAACACGAGTCATCACTATTGATGAAATTTTTTTTATTGCTATAAAATTATTCTTTACATGCTTCTTATATTATGTTCATAATTATAAAGATGCTTTACATGTCATTGTTTTGCCTCAAGTCTTGACTTTTCAAAGGTTTTAATGTTTCTTTTCTAACTACGATTTATTTACTTTCGCGTCTTCAACTAATTATGCACATATTATGCACTTTTTAAGGTTTTTGCCGTTTTAGTAACCTAGGAAATTTCATTTATTATTAATTGATTGTGTATTAAAATCCACATGAAGTCCACAAAAAATGTCGGAAGCCAGCAATGATCATTGCTCTTTTCAACTACCATTATTGTAAAGAAAATATTTTAATTATGTATTGTGTTAGTAAACAGTATTTCTTATATATATCTCATCTGTCATCAATGTAAGGATGTTAAGATTTTGTAAATGCATATCCGGCGCTACTTGTTGTTTGTTCCATGAAAGGCAATCAAAGTCCTTATATACTTTATTGTTGTGTCTTCATCATGAGTGATATGATGTTTGAAACTTCACTTCAAATCACTCCAGTGTCGTGTTTTCATATTTTAAATTAATTTCCGTTGGGTCTTTGAGCAAAAACTATATTTGAAGTAGATACCGAAATTCTAATATGCTGCCCAACTTTAATAAAATAATATTAACTCATGGAATATTAATTATACATTTTACAAGAGGTAAACAAAATCATTCAAAAAAATATCTATATTAATTGCATATTGACTTAACTAGTAATATATGTATTTGAATTTTTTTTGAGGTACGATATTTCCACAACTGCGCGAATATTGAATTATTATCGATTTTTAAAATCACGTGATGTATATGTGTATAGTTTTTAACTATTATTTATACTTTTTAACATAAGACGCTAAGATTTGTGCACTTCATGACCACTATATTGGTATATTTATGATTGCAGTTTTTCTTTTATGAACAAAATGATACGAAATCATTTTAATTTATTGAAGTATGTTGAGATTTAATGTCGTTGGTTCTTTTTCCAGTTATATTGTTGTCGAGCTTTCTCGATCAGGTCTTCCAAACCTAATTTATATTCTGCATTAATTTCGGACGCTCTCTGGAACATTTTGTTTCCTCTTTCATATTTCTGCAACTTCATCAAAGATGTGGCATACTTTTTGAGCAAGTATACCTTTCCTTTGTTTGGAGTTAGCTCTAACTCTTCAAAAACATTCAAAGCACTTTCATAATTTTTCTTTGCAGACCTGTTTTCTTCCATTTCTAACAGCAAATCACCCAAGACTTCATGACATTCTACTTTTAGGGATGTTTTCCAAGAAACTCGTCTACTAAAGCTATAGCTTTCTGGATCATTTCTTCCCCTCTTTCATATTCCTGCAACTTCATCAAAGATGTGGCATAGTTTTGAGCAAGTATACGTTTCTTCTTTGTTAGCTTTCAACTCTTCAAAACATTCAAAGCAATTTCTTGCAGCCTCAATTTGTCTTCATTTGTAACAGCAAATCACCCAAGACTTTATGACATTCTAATTTATGTTTTCCAAGAAACTCGTCCACTAAAGCAGCTTCATAGCAATCTTTCGCCATAGCAATCAGTTCATTGAAACTTTCTACTTGGTGACGTTGTTTGCTCTGATATTTTCTTAAACAACCAAGCATGAAGAGACAAAATTACGTCAACTTTGTCAAAGGGGACGAGTTCTCTCTTCCATGCTTTGTTTCCTTAATTTGCAAGATTCTTCGACATTATTAACAGTTTTTCAAAATATTCTCGCTGTTTCTTTGTTGCTCATTTTGTCTTTTGATTTGTTGAAATAGTACCGACCCAACTGGTATTTGAAATGTGCTTTCAGTAATGGCTCGTCATCTGAAATTCACTTCTATCGTACTCATCGATGACTTTCTCCATTTTTTCGAAATAGCCATCGGACAGCCATACGATTTTCTACTTCACAATCAACCAGAATGCAATCAAAATCAATCTTTTGTCTTATTTTCCCGTGCTCTTCTGCTAAGTCGGAGCAAGTTTGTACAAATTTGATCAGTATCTCTTCAGAAATGATGCCATTGATGGCCCTATTGAAAAAGAATCTGCATGATAATTGAAATAAATCGCTTGTCATCAATATTTGTGAAACTTGTTCATTCCCAGTGGTACAGGCCAAAAGGACGTCTTCAATATGTGTTGCTTCTCTTTGGAGTATTTCTCTTCCATCAATGAAACCATCTTTTGAATAACTTTTCAGTGTTGCATTGTGACAAATTTCCAGGTAATGCTGAATGTGCTGAATGGTTACATCATTTGCTTGTCCTTTAGAATCCATCCTTATGTGTCGAGCGTTCTTTTATTAGGTTCTCTCCTTGGTCTAGGTTACAACTTTAGATTATATTTTCTATTTTAAATGCAAAATGGTTTAGTTAATTTGTGTTCACGTCTGTTTGTTTCTCTGTATGTCGTGTTTTAATCCTTAATTCACAATAGCTTGTTTATCAATTTATTACAAACTTTGGATAAATTATATATGTTCATCGCATTCGTTTTGGTTATGAGTGTTTGTGACGATCAACTGATCGTCATTGATGGAATTTCCAAATTATGTTATTGCTGTTGACAAATCAATGTTTAAAACTGTTTTTTCACATCGTTCTTATGTTATTTCAATAATTATAAAGATGCTTTACCTGTTGTTGAGCCTCAAGTCTAGACTTGTCACACGTTTAAATGTTTCTTCTAATGCATCCGTCTTCAAATACAATTTTCACATGATGCGCGCACTATTTATGATTTTGCTGAGTTTTTGTAACCTAAGCAATTTTAGTTCTTATTTATCAATCGTATAATTAAATCCACATGAAACACACAGCAAAATGTTGAAGCATTCATTTTTGTAAATTATACAATAGTGGTGATTGCGAAATATCTCAGTTATGTATTGTATTTCTCGAGACTTTATTAGTATGAGAATGTAAAATCTTGTACATGCATATCCTGCAGAACCATTTATTGTACACGTATCCTGCTTAATAAACTTGCTAAATTGCTTGATGGGAATATTAGAGAGCTTTAGCAATAGTACGACTACGACAACGAGCGAAGTTTGACCGTGTAAGAGAATGGCATGAGGAAGTTTGTTGTCGTTATCGCTTCGTCAAAATTTTTTGCTTTAGTTGTAAACAATAGAACGAGCCTTTTTATTGTGTAAAACACCGACGTTTGCGAAGCAGCTACGGCTCTATTTGTCAATAATGATATCAACTAATCGGTAATACTGATTTTGCAAGAACATAGGACTCTTTAGAGTGAAAAATCTTTACTATTTTAAATTTTATGTACGATATATTTATACGATTTTATTGTTGGTTTACGGTTCACTTTGCGTACGAAATACATAAAAGTTTTGCAGGTCGTATTTCCTTTTAAATTACATATGCTCAAAAATGTTCTAAATTAAAGCCTGATGCTCGAAAATAGTACTGTAAACTAATTTCTACACAATGAAAAATATACCTACTTTGCTTAAAAAGACATCGTAGTCACGACTACGAATTTTTACAAAACATCGTACTCGATTAGATTAAACACGTAACTTTTGTCGGCAAAGGGGATTAGTCAATTTAATTAAGTGGAGACATGAAGTGAAGACATAATTAAGTACATTGGAGTCTGTATTAATTAAATTGACTAATCCTGTCCTTTGCCGACAAAAGGATTACGTGTTTAATCTTTCTCTGTTTTAAGTGTCTCTGTTTTACATGATACGTAGAATTATAAATATAAAAGTGACAGTTAAAAAAAATTCTTCAATTTTCTTCGCTCGATGCAGCTAAAATCAGATCTGGATATTCTTTGGTTGGGTGGTTCCATACAACGAAATACAGAACATGCATGTACGTAATAGCTTTGACTGCTGTCTCCATGCGATCAAAAGAAAACCTTTGAATCCAAAAGTGTGCTGTTTAATCGTAAAATTACTCGAGAAGGAAGTTACTTTCTAGATTGAATCATGAAAATATTTTTAAGTAAAAAGAAATTTACTGTGAATAATGTATCAAAATTTTATAACATAAGCGTTGAAAGAGGTTCAGACAATCCAAGTTTCAAGGCTTATTAAATGTTATCTTAGTAGAAACTATTATAAGAAATTAGAAAATCCCTTTTCCACGAAGCCCACGGATGCTCTCGTTCATGATGAGAACAATTGTAAAGGTTAGGATTAAAAAACGTGTTTACAGTTGGTTTAAATTATAATTCAAGAAGACAGAGGTTGTTTGAACCTTTGCAGTATCCTTTGATGTTCTAGTTTCTTTTATGATAAGAACTCTAAACGAAAGGTAAACAAAAGATAAAATTCGAAAGCAAAAATCCAGTTTTCGGTCCATGGCTTCCGATACACCGAGATAGTTGAGCACTAGAGCGTCGCATGTTAATTAAGGGAACCAGATAATCCTTTTGCCATGAAGCGCTTGCATGGTTTGCTCGTGATGCACGAGAAACAGCAAATGAGAGAGTTAAATCAGAAAGATATAAACCAATAAAAATTGTATAAAACATGTTGAAGGTCGTCTTATATTATAGGTGTCAGAAGAAGTTAATTAAAACATTGCTTTGTTTATTTTATGAGAAAAAATAAACAACAGATAAAATTCAAAAGCAAAAAAACCCCGTTTTCGGTCCATGCTTCCCGATACCTTCTTAAGCGCAAGGCACTAGAACGCCGCATGTTAACGTTTCGGTAGGAGATTTCGGCACCTCCACGCTATCTTACTTGGGAGATGCAATAGCAAGCTTCCGCCCATCAGACCCCGAGATCACCTGCGATAGGCTTTGCTCGTACGCAGGGAAAGTGCGGACGCCACCGAAGTGTTGTCCCCTGCCACTGCATACTATATCGCACCCAGCTTCCACTGCTAGTTGACATCTACTATACCTAGTATTGGCTTTATATATATACAAAAATTCAAAGCCTTACGAAAGTTGTGGTGTTGTCACTACTGCCCTAGCGCATGCGCAGATGATTTCTATATTAATTTGCAGGTAAGCATGCTATTTATTTCAAAATTGGTGCTGGTAGATGCAGTTTGTCGTTGCCATAACCATGAACCTGAGCAGCTTGTCAAGTCGACTCCGCATGCTCGAGCAGACTGCGCATGCGCAAGTAATATATCTGAAAATTTGTTACTGAGCGAGCTAATTACTCCATAATCTGTACTAGTCATCCAGTTGGACGTTGCCATGACCACTAACTTGGAAAGTTGGTGGAGTTGACTACGCATGCTCAGATGTGATTCTAAATTAATTTGTGACGGAGCTAGCAGTGAAATTGGTGCTTGTATATGCGCTTAGCAAATTTTGAATCATATATTTTGTCATGCTCTTGTCTTCTTAATGTTAGACAAATGCATATCAAACTTATCAACACTTTGTTACAACTTGTAAAGTCTGCGACAATGTTAGAGATGTTTTAATTTTCTCTATAACTTTGTACATGCATATTGCATGTCATATCCAAGCTTTCCTTTGATTTGCCGGAAAATGGTTTTTATTCACTCTTACACCTTCTGCCTTTATAATTAGTCGTTCTGTATTTCTAAAATAAGATTTACAAATGCCCCAAGAGCATCTTCTTTTTATTTTATTGCCATTATTCTACATAAACAATACTATCGCCGACCATTTGATTGTCCGAATCTTGTAATTTGATCTCGTATTTTTTCCTCCTATGTGTTGTGTAGCGATGTTTTTATTTTATTGACCATCGTGACCAATTTTACATGAAATAAAGCAATGTTAACTACGTCGAGATTATAACTATCTCAATTTTCATGTTTACATGAATCTGATTTTTTTATGTTTGCAGTTTGCATCTAATATCACGAGAAATGATTCTGCTCCATATCGTACAGTGACGGTACGAGATGCTTTGTCAGATTTACCAGAAATCAGAAACGGTAAAGGCAATAGAAATATCATACGATGGAGATGCGCAGTCCCATTTCCAGAGACAGGTGGATACCTCGTAGTCCCGCTTCGTAGTAGACAGCCATTTATAATTTTATTACATCTGATATCAGATCTTCACACTATTCTTAAACTGCATTAAATACAACATAAAAGCTGACAATTCTGTTTACAGATCCGTATGTATAATGAAAACACCGTTTTGCGTGATCGTGTGCAAAGAGATGACGTCATTGGTCGTTGCCAGGATACAGCGTATTCCCCAAGTACCCGGATCCGATTGGCGTGACTTACCGAACATATGTGTTCGCCTGGCAGATGGGAAATATACGGAGAAATTGCGTTACACGCATAAGGATAAAAAGAATGGCACTAGTTCATCCGGGCAACAACGTGGTGTATGCAGCTGTGTTGAGGGTGTCCCCTGTGATCCACAGGATAGACAATTTAACACCCTTATCCCATGGTGTTTACCTCATACTGGTAACAGACACAATCACTGGGCTGGTCTCTATGGAAGACTGGAGTGGGATGGCTATTTCAGTACGACTATAACGAATCCTGAACCGATGGGAAAACTGGTGACCAAAACCTGTCAATTTTCTATTTTTATTGACTTTAAAAGTTTGAGATTTATTTTCTTTAGGGACGAGTTCTTCATCCCTGCCAACATCGAGTTGTGAGCGTGCGTGAATGCGCTCGTTCCCAGGGTTTTCCAGATACTTACTGCTTTAAAGGAGATGTTCTTGATAAACATAGACAGGTATGAAGACTGTAGTGCGCATGCCTTTGTGTGATTCGGACCCAGTTCACACATCATCCGTTGATTTTGAATACGGTGTGAAAGTCGTACGGCTTGGGGTCGTGTTTATACGACACTGGTTTGGAAAAAAATTAAACGCTAACAGTAATTGAAAGCAGTATGTTTATCTGCATGAGTTTGATTGGAAACGGTGTGTCTATCTGTAGGAGTTTCATTGGAAACAGTATGTTTATCTGCATGAGTTTAATTGCAAACGGTGTGTCTATCTGTAAGAGTTTCATTGAAAACAGTATGTTTATCTTCATGAGTTTGATTGGAAACGTGTGTCTATCTGTAAGAGTTTCATTGAAAACAGTATGTCTATCTGCATGAGTTTGATTTGAAACGGTGTGTCTATCTGTGAGTTTCATTGGAAACAGTATGTTTATCTGCATGAGTTTGATTTGAAACGGTGTGTCTATCTGTAAGAGTTCATTGAAAACAGTATGTTTATCTGCATGAGTTTGATTTGAAACGGTGTGTCTATCTGTAAGAGTTTCATTGAGAACAGTATGTTTATCTGCATGAGTTTGATTTGAAACGTGTGTCCATCAGGAGTTTCATTGAAAACAGTATGTTTATCTGCATGAGTTTAATTTGAAACGGTGTGTCTATCTGTAAGAGTTTCATTGAAAACAGTATGTTTATCTGCATGAGTTTGATTTGAAACGGTGTGTCTATCTGTAGGACTATAGCAAGGCATTCGACTTGATCAATCATGACATTCTCCTAGTAAAGTTAAGATCATATGGATTTCCAGATAATGTTGTAAAGCTATTGCAGAGCTATCTACTCAATCGCAAACAGTGTGTCACTGTAAATAACTCGACTTCGTCACAACTTATGCTAACCAATGGAGTTCCTCAAGGTAGCATATTAGGACCTCTACTTTTTTTAATTTTCGTCAATGATCTTCCCGAAGCTGTTGGATCGGACTCAACTATTCATGCTTACGCGGATGACACCACATTTAAAGCCAGCGCTAATATCGTTAATGCACCTTTGGAATTGGAACGACGTCTTCAAGAATACATGGATAAATTAAGTAAATGGTCTAGCAAAAATGGGATGGTCCTAAACCCTGTTAAAACCAAAGCATTACTTATCACTGGAAAGAGGCTACATTCATCATTAGTTGATGGCAATCACCTGTCAGTGACCCTTGATGGGGCCGAAATAGAACAAGTAACCTCTTATAAATTGCTTGGAGTAACACTCGATCAAGATCTTACATTTAGTGACCACATTTCTAGCCTAAAGGCCAAGCTTTCTCAGCGTATTGGTTTATTAAAAAAGATAAAGAGATACCTTCCAATAAAAGAAAGACTTTTATACTATAACGCCTTGATTAAACCCGTCCTTATGTACGGGAGCATGGTTTGGAATACCTGCGACGTTAAAGAACTCCACTGTCTCCTAAGGTTACAAAAATGCCCGAGTAATTCTTGAGTAGACCCTTATTCTAGAAGTGTTGTAAACTTTAGTAAACTAGGCTGGTTGCCTTTTTGACGAAATAAAACTAAACAAATGTGCCATGATCTTTCCTCAAATGCGATGTTCCCATTTATATCAAAGATTTGTTCAAGACGAACAGTTCTGTTCACAATAGGTCCACGAGAAATGGCAATTTAAATTTAGTGTGTCCCAAATACCTAAGAAATAACGATGGTGGCTATTCAGTGTTGACGCAGTTAAGTTATGGAACAGCCTTCCCATGATATCAAAAAGCCTAGTATAAATCTATTCAAAACAGCTGTGAAAAGCATTTTATAAGCTCATATAAAACCTGGACAACTTTGAAACAATATTAAGCAATAGCGCACTACCTAATTTTAATTTTAATTTTTATGAATTAATTTTATCTTTCTGAATATTTTAATATGTCCTGCTATTTTTATCATAGAATTTTGTAATTATTTATATATTTATTCATTATCAGTTTTTTGTAATCCTGTATAATCTAGTTAGAGGGCCACAGGTTTGTCAGCTTTTCAGCTGTTACGTGTCCCCCTCTTCAAATAAAGTCCTTATTATTAGGAGTTTCATTGGAAACAGTATGTTTATCTCATGAGTTTGATTGGAAACGGTGTGTCTATCTGTAAGAGTTTCATTGGAAACAGTATGTTTATCTGCATGAGTTTGATTGGAAACGGTGTGTCTATCTGTAGGAGTTTCATTGGAAACAGTATGTTTATCTGCATGAGTTTGATTTGAAACGGTGTGTCTATCTGTAGGAGTTTCATTGGAAACAGTATGTTTATCTGCATGAGTTTGATTTGAAACGGTGTGTCTATCTGTAGGAGTTTCATTGGAAACAGTATGTTTATCTGCATGAGTTTGATTTGAAACGGTGTGTCTATCTGTAGGAGTTTCATTGGAAACAGTATGTTTATCTGCATGAGTTTGATTTGAAACGGTGTGTCTATCTGTAGGAGTTTCATTGGAAACAGTATGTTTATCTTCATGAGTTTGATTGGAAACGGTGTGTCTATCTGTAAGAGTTTCATTGGAAACAGTATGTCTATCTGCATGAGTTTGCTTGGAAACGGCGTGTCTATCTGTAAGAGTTTCATTGAAAACAGTATGTCTAACTTAACCATATGAATTTTATCGCAATTTTGCGAAACCTGTTAAAAATACATGGTGTAGCTTGATATTCAAGCAGCCTTATAACACAGAATTATGCGACAGCATCTTGTTAAATCTTTGTTATAAAGCATATTGATATGCTAGATCAATGTTGTATTTTTTTATTAGATTGGTAATGCAGTACCTCCCCCCATGGCCAAAGCTATTGGCTTGGAGATCAAGAAATGTTTGATAAATTCGGCAATCAATCAAATTCATCTACAATAACACTACACATAAATTTCAACTTGATTTAATCCGCCACTTCTTTAGCTTATAGTTTTAATCATTTTTGCCATATTTCTTTTCTCAATGTGTTAGAAAGAGTTAGTGATGTAGGTTTATCTAATTGCCAGTGATTTTATGAAGTGTTTTAGTCCATTCTTTTCAAATAGCAGCAGTTACTTAAATCGATTTAACTTTTGTACTAAGTTTTATATTTTCAATTTTCTAACTGTTGATGCTTTACACAATTTAGATAGAAAATAAAAGCTCTGTTTTTATATAAGAAACAAGGCGTTCACTGTATCTTTGGTCAACAAAAAGCTCAGCATGTTTGGATGACATATTTTAATATGTATTTATGTTATTTAGTATTTTAAGTGTGGCGTTATGGAAGCGTTTGTTGAATTTACTTCCAGGAACAACAACTTGCATGAAAATATCATGGAGAATGATTAAGTTTGAAAAGTCAATTTAAGATTGAAAATTTACTATCGTATATCTTTAGTAGAAAAATATCCCTCACAATTGCATTTTATAATGCTTAAGATCGATGATATGAAACAGAAAAATGATCGCACATCGTTACAATGCTTGTTTAGTTATCAGAATCATCACAGAGTAAGAAGAACTTAAAATTCGTGTACAATAACATGAACCGAGTTAGCCCACTTCAAAATTGCTTTTGTATGTAAAGGTTTTGAATGTTAACTACAGCTTGATAATCTTTGGGAATTCTTGTCGTTCATGTTTGTTTATTGCAAACTTGCGACATGAGTTGTTTCCAAAATCAATCCTTTTTTACTCAGTCGTTGGTCGACCTCAGTACTAAGCTCAATTCAAAACTCTCTCTTAAACATCTTTATTCTTGCCTGCAACACCCGGAAATTTTTGCGAAAGTTTGGCCTAAAATAATGGTGTTTCATCAGTGAACTCGACATTTGAATAACTGGAATGATAACCGAAGCCAAAAATTGAAGCCAAAAATACGTCATCATTCGTCATCACGTGTTTCTCGTGTTTATAAACAATTTGTATTTTTTCATATCCTGGATCTTTAGTTTGACCTCAGTTGATTTCATTTTACTAGTCAGTTTTATCTTCACGAAGAAAAACTTTTGAAGTATATTTATTTCAATTCTACATCATCTTAAGTGCAAAAGTATTATTACGTTTTCAAATAAACTAAAAGGATTTGTTGTTATGAATTTTTATTCGACAAATTTTACATAGAATGAAAACATCTTTAATATAGCTACTATACATTTTTGTCATACACAGTCGATCTGCTCTTAAGCTGCGGTTTTCCTTTAAAACACGTCAAAGTCTTTAAGGAAATTCAATTATTGATATCGAGATGACAACCATTTACTATTTCAAGCACTATCAAAATCGATGAAAATACAATCGCTCTGTAAAAAGTAAAAATGCGAGTTATAGACTCAATATTTTTTATGAAACTGAATATTCAAGTTTCTTTTTTCGTTCGGAAAAAACAGATCTTTAAATCCACTGAAATGACAAAAAAAGACGAACACTGTCTGACACCGTTTGAAAATTTACCTACCGATGAAAGAAAAAATTTTGCTTGAATATTTTCTCATCGTATTTTTTTATTGTATCGTCTTTTTAGCATACAATGTAATTATCAGTTGGCTTTTCCTCGTTACAAGTTGTAAGTTACAACGAACTCACTGTAGTAAAGTTTCAGCTGTAAAAAATAACCTTTTGCGAGGAGTTGGCCTCGTGTGTTGTTTGTCGTGATGTTGTTTATATGTTTATGCTTTTGCAATTTGTATTCAAATTTATATTGGCCGTGTATGTGTTTGGCACTCAGGGGAATGAAACTGACGTACAAACCGCGTGAATATTCGACTTTGAAGGACTGGAACTGACGTACAAACCGCGCAAGCGACTAAGACTTTGGCTTCAATTTTATATCTATAAAATGTATTGTCGTTATCACTCCAGATATATATTTATGGAGTTCACTGGTTTATCCAAGTTTATCTGGCTGGAGCAGTGAACTCTACAACAACTGGAAGGCTAACCATTATAAACAAACCCTAGACTTTTTGAGCCACATAGAAGGATTTGTTGCTTCGTGCATCTCGCGTGGACTGTTTTATTTGTGCACGGACTGTACTGCAAAACTAACTTGGAAATATAATGCTAGCCTAAATGCTTTATTTTTTCAAAACCGTTAGCAAAATTTGGTTATTAATGTGTTAAGATTATTGTGGACGTTCCAAGACATGTTTCATGTAACGCTGTATTATATAAAAACATAAAAGGGAGAACTTGCTTTGAAATATGAATTCTCAATTGTCGCCGAAAGACCAAAATTTAAGATAAAACTGATAACAGGTAGTCTGTATCTTTGAATGCTGTGCAAAATACACACAATCCATTTAATATAAAATGTTTCATAACAATTTTATTGCTTAGAGTTAGACAGTTTTTAAGAATTTCCACATGCCTTTGCAATTTGTGTGAAAGTGATGATTTGAAATTTTGAATTGTGGGTGATTGTTGGTTCTGTCATTTACTCTCCCACTTCTTAAGAACTGGTGGAAGATTTGATGCGTTCATATTTGGTATTGAGATTTATCAGCAAGTTATGCTTATAAATAAATAGCCAAGTGTACACTATGAGAAGTATTGCTAATATAGCCTGCTCTAAATAAATGCCAAGAAGCAACCCTCATCCTCAGTGGTTTGAAACAGGTTTTAAAATTATTATAAAGCAAGCAAAGCTATATCATGTATCAAAATTTTATAGTATATCATTGATTGTAAATTAGTTTTTTCTTGTAATACAGATGATGATAAATGTATATGCAATATATTAAATTTTAGGATGTGTATTTAAAATGTTTCAATTCATATTGTGAAAAATATATGATTCTATAATATTAGACTAATAATCGTTTTCACTTGTATTACCGTACAATTTTTACTTAAGGTTTCAGTTATGAATATAGAGTGTCAATTGCTTTTGTCTTTTATATTGACCTTTGACTCTTTAATGGTGCAATTAATGATACAAACACAATAATATGGCATAACAGTTTTTTTAAACTCAAAATATTTTTTGCTAACTTTTGAAATATTTTGCAAAGTGTTTTCTTTTGTTTGTGCTCTGAACTTTCAAAAGGACTAGCGAGCTAATTTTGCTCGGAAACACAAAATTACCGAAAAACGCGTTTTGCCCTGACAGCTTCATTTTCAAAGATTCAAACTATATTTTAGGATAGACAAGTGTTTTTACATCCTTTTCATGAAAAAATGAGGGTGTCAGTTTTGTATTCAAGTTATAAGGCATGTTTTCACGCGCCAAAACAAAGTTCGCTTTTCATCCTAAAAAAAAGAAGCTAACATGTACAAATGTCGTTCAAACTTGTTTTATATTAAAGTCCAAACATTGTTTAAGGTTTTTAGACATGAAGCTGGCTCGAAGACAACTATTTTTTGCAAAAAACCCGGCAATTTCGAAGTGATGTATCTCGCCTCCGTACCCTCAATGGCGGCGCTCATGCAGGCTTCAAAGATGGCGTCCAAGTTAGCCTTCCAGTTGTTATGGAGTTCATTGGGCTGGAGTAATGGCCATTGAGCTCTATAAGACCTGGAGGGGCAAAGGGGCCTGGACCCCGTGGTCAAAAACATGGCGGTAATGTTTTTGACCACGATAAAAATTGACAGCTTCGCCACGTCTGGCGAGCGATTAAGTGAAGAACAAACAAGACTGGACCAAAATAACTTTAAATTAAAACTTAGTAGTAGAAACATTCTTCAAGTATCGTAAAAAAATATAAACTAATACTGTGCTATTTAATGAGTCAAGAAATGTTCCTTTCTGTCGCTATTTCAGCATCCACAAACCACAGAAATTTGTGATTTTTAATAAATATAAGTTTAAAAGTGTTTATGTTAGGAAAATAAGTAGTTTTGATATTTCTATACTCGCAATCATGGTGGTCAAATCAGGGTGGGCGACAAAATTTTATTTCATGAGCTCCGTCTCTCCGCTGACTTTGACCACCAAAATCCGCCATGTTTTGACCACGCGGCCGCCGCAATAATTTATACAATTTTGTTGACGTTTCCAGTTATTGAGAACTAATGATACGATGCGCATTTAAGAACTGCGGGGAAGAATTTTTCGCTGAGTGGCGCTTCTGTTACTTATCTATTCTGTGACGTGGTGGCGATTTTTCTTAACCAATCATAATTGGCAAACTTACAATATAAAATGTAAATGAGAGTGGACTGTGGAAGTTATATCATTGCGAAAACGTTATTCTTAAGTCACTACTAACAATTAGGTTTAAATTAAAGCGATGGCCGAGAGTGAATCTAAATATTCTGAATTACTGACGAATGATTTTGCAAATGGTTTTGGGATGGACTAACGGAAATGAGTTAGTCCAACATCTAAATTATTATGCTCGCCAAAGTGTTTGTCGGATCTCATCTGCCGAGAGAAAAATCCCGTTGTATGCCATAGTAGTGAACAATTATCATTTTCCAGGACGTTGACCTGAAGTTAGTTAATGTTGATTTACTCAACAGAGTACGAAACAGAATACTGAACAAATGGAGCAATTAGAGGAAATTGAGTCGGAGATTAAAAAGGAAAAAAGCATGCCCTCAACGTTATTTGCATTTAAAGTCGCTAGCGTTGACACGACATCCCTCTCACCAGACGGCGATCGAATAAGAAAAAAGTTTGTTATCCAGTAAAGAAAGAAAAGTGAGAGTCTTAAGCTACCTGTACCTACAAAGTGGGTCCTGACCACCCAGGAAACGCATTGACTGGATCGTAGGTTTGAAGTTGTTTATAGCGAGTGAAAGTTTCATGATGTGATAGATATTTTGGGATCCTCTACTGAAACGACGTTTGAGGTACACGAACAGTATAAAGGTTGGGTACAAGATGAATAGCTAACGAAGAAACTTAGAAGAGCGAAAACAGAACTGAATAAGTATCATGAATGAACAAATAGATCTGTCAGTAAGCGTAGCTCGCTGCTTGTTTTAGTCCTTGTCAACGAGTGGATAATGAAAAGTCAAAACAAACGAACCAACCAAAGTAATCTTTATTATACGACATTGCATTTTAGATTATAGTGAACTTAGTCGGTGAAGTGATGGACACAATTCATGTGTTTTATTTCTTTTTCGTTGGAAGCGAATAAACTGCTAAATTGCTTGATGGGAATATTTAGAAAGACTACGAGTACGATTTATTATATTTTCCTTTTTAATGTACATAAAAGCTTAAAAAGGTTCTAAGGTGCCTGATTCTCGAAAATAGTACTGTAAACTAATTTCTTACAGAATGAAAATATACCTACTGTCTTGCTTAAAAGACATCGTAGTCGCGACTACGAATTTTACAAAACATCGTACTCAGATTGATGACGGCTACGTGTTTTGTTGTCGCAACAATGTTTACGCGCCAAAATGACGTAAATCGTACTCGTAGTCGTACTCGTAGCGTACTCTGTAGTCTTTTACAAAGCTCTCTATTCTTATGTTGAAAGTCATGTTTTGACGATGAAATTACTGAAGAAATCCAATGTCCCGTTTTTATCATTTTCATGACATTTATATTGAATTCGCTTACGGATAGTGTCTCGGCAGTTGCCAATTAATAAATGAAATCAAGCAAGGATGTTGCTTTTAATTTTTATCGTAATGTTTAATTTTGTTTTCTTTAATTTTAATCACTATTGAAAAATATCGTATATCCAATCACATGCTCGGAAATTTTAGGCATATGACTTTTATTTCACCGTTTTGTTGGGCATAAATTTTAATACTCGTTTGATAAAGTGGAAATGTTTGATATTTATGGTCGTGGAGCAGACATTTATGTTATCCAGTGCATTTATCGATGTGTATTATGCATATTTTTGTTCTTGTTTCTAAGTCTTTTTCAGTTTTCACATCTAATGTTTTGCGCCAAATGAAATTTTGAAAGTTTTGAGAGTGAGAGGTCCGGGACTAGTCGGCTTCTTCTGATCTTGATGAAATGGTTCACACGATGCGTTTTTTTGATCCGAAAAATCAAATCCAACAAATCCGATCGTGTGAACAACAGAAAGAAAAGCGACGGAACATTATTACATTGCTTTTAATAATCAGGCAGAGTATTTAGATTTACAATTATATTTATTAACATCAGCAAAACTTTGCTCAGCTCACTGATGTTTTTGCTAGTTACAGACATGACCATTTACAAAATCAACACAATTTAAATTCGGTCTACTGTACCCATTGGTTTGCTCTTCACCCATTGAGTATCGATAAACTCAATGCCTTCACCCCATTGGTTCCTTCATCCTAGCCCGCAACACCCGAATAATTATTTGATTATTTCGAAAGGTTCAGGGTTGACTTGACCTCGACTCAAAAATGGAGTTTCATTCATGAAATTTTTAGTTCATTTCCTTGTTTAATCACTGTTTAAGATAAAATTTGAGACGTTTGAAAGTTTACTTGCTTACTGCCATTAAAAATGATTCAAGAAAGCCGACCAGAGCATGTTTCTCAAAGGAAAAAGTTTTAGCTGAAAACTTTCAAAGGTAAACTTGCTGTCAAGACAAGACGTTCAAGTTTGACAACCAAAATAACAGTTCTCTTCTGTTGAATAGAAATGGTTTTTATTTTTAGGAGCAAGCAAATTTATCATTTTTGAAAGACAGTTTGACGAAAAGCGACGATTTGACGGAAAATATGGTAAGGACAAGTTTAGTCAAATTATAATAACATGAACTTTCAAATTGAAGATTTCATTCATTAAAATAGCAAGGTTATATATTTTTCAGCGTGGTATTTTGTCATCATTTAACGAACGTTTAAGCAAGCTAGAAGAAAACATTTTACCTGTGCATAAAGAAACTGTTGAACTACAACGTCGACAAAGAAGTATCCTTTTACACTCTATTTAATCATACTCAAGTTTATTTTCTTTGGGTGCAATTCTGTTTAAGTCTTTTGAAGAAGACAAACAATGAGGTTGGAAAACTTGCTCTCTCTTGCAGCCACACACGACCATTTTAAACTTTATGTTGCCCCTTTAAATTACTTTGCTTGTGCTTACATCAACTCAGGGTAAACTGCAGCATCCCACCATCATATTGAACTAATATTTTCTTGCAAAATTGAAATAGTACAATCGGCTCTGTGTTGCAGCATATTTCTGGTTTTAAGTCACTGGCAGCTAATAAATTCACATCCTTGCAGCTATACAGGGACTTTGATACAAGTTTTCCAACCTGGCAAACATGCAATGTTTCATTAATGCTATAACAGATACACATATGTTGTAGTTCCTTTGACCAATCTCCCCAGATATTGACAAAGTTTTACGAGGGTTGATAATGTTATCAGCTATCATAATGTTGCTTCAAAGAAGACCAGGACATCAGAGATGGGTGAGTGTTTGATGATGGTTTGTATCCCCTGACTAAAAGAAAAGGTTGTAAGATGGTTTTCTCCACCCCTGACTAAAAGGAAAGGATGGTAGGATGGTTTATCTACCTCCTTCCTCCGGATTTCATATGTTTATCAGCTGATTTTTTTTACTCTTGTCCAAGTTCTTTCCAATGTGAAGTTAAAACAGAAATTGTTTTATCTAACTCCTAAATTTTCACGTCTTCATCCCTCATCATCCCTCATTATCCCTCATCATCTGTCTCTATCCCTTCATTATATTCATAAATTTCCATTATTTTTTCAGACCTGGTGCTGATGTCGATAGTTACATACAAAGCTTGATAAAAGTTCAAGATGCCATTAAATTTTTTGAAGACAATAATCCCAACAGTCCTGAGTTATCCCTCCTTGTGAGTTCATTAAGTATTTTTTGAAAACAACATACCCAATAGTCCTGAGTTATCCCTCCTTGTGAGATCATTTATATTTTTGAAAACAACATACCCAACAGTCCTGAGTTATCCCTCCTTGTGAGATCATTAAGTATTTTTGAAAACAACATACCCAACAGTCCTGAGTTATCCCTCCTGTGAGATCATTAAGTATTTTTGAAAACAACATACCCAACAGTCCTGAGTTATCCCTCCTTGTGAGATCATTAAGTAATTTTTTGAAAACAACATACCCAATAGTCCTGAGTTATCCCTCTTTGTGAGATCATTGAGTATTTTTTGAAAACAACATACCTAATAGTCCTGAGTTATCCCTCCTGTGAGATCATTAGTATTTTTGAAAACAACATACCCAACAGTCCTGAGTTATCCCTCCTTGTGAGATCATTAAGTATTTTTGAAAACAACATACCCAACAGTCCTGAGTTATCCCTCCTTGTGAGATCATAAAGTATTTTTGAAAACAACATACCCAACAGTCCTGAGTTATCCCTCCTGTGAGATCATTAATATTTTTGAAAACAACATACCCAACAGTCCAGTTATCCCTCCTTGTGAGATCATAAAGTATTTTTTGACAACAACATACCCAACAGTCCTGAGTTATCCCTCCTTGTGAGATCATTAAGTATTTTTGAAAACACATACCCAACAGTCCTGAGTTATCCCTCCTTGTGAGATCATTACGTATTTTTGAAGTCAATCTTGCTTAATTAAAAGTTAATTTTCATTTCAGACATCATTAATGGAAATCAGGACGTGAACAAATGGAACGTTCATTTAGACAGTCTGCGCTAAATCAGTCCTCGAAGTGAAACATTGATTGATTTATTGAATTCCAACGAAGGTTGTCAATAGTTATTGCGGGGGACTATAGAAAGTTTTAGCAGATTTTCGGTGGCGCTGTAGATTATATAAAGCGGTGATTTTCAAAATATCATTTCCCAACAAATTACGCGTAATCCAGGTTTTCCATTTGTCTTAACATAGGAATGCCTTAAGTCAATCTATGTAAAAATTTCGTTATCCCATTTGAAACCTAGTTGAAACAGTATGCCTTGTCTCAAACGTCGTTTTACATGAGCCATTTTAAATAAAGCTAATAAGGAATTTTATCTCATTTCTTTCTCTTTAATGCATCTGGTTCGTATGGCTGTAAAATGTGACGTTTGAAGCTGGCCTAGTCTCGCCATCTTAGAGTTAAGGTCACACGTTATGCGTCAGATTTAAATCATTATATCTCAATTCACATTTTTACATTTTTCCAGAAACAGAAGAATCCACGCCTCAATTTAAACCTATAAATGGTAATAAAAAAGAAACAAAGAAATTTTGAAATCAATATTTGAAAACGATAAGCGAAAATATCTTCTCGTAAATGATCTTTCGCCACTTTTCTAATGATCTCTAGTCTCCCAACTGTTATTTTCTTTTCCACATTTAGACGAAGCTATCGAAGATTTGAGTAAAATAGCGGCTTGGTTGGTCACAGAAGCCCAATCTAAAGGTATTTCCATGGAAATATGTTTCACTTTCATTATGGGTTTGATTATAACGCAAATTTAGCTAGAGTTAAGAAAAGCGAGCGAAACACGAGCCTAAGGCGAGTATGTTCAATTAAACTAAAATACATGGAATGCTACCTGAAGTAAATGAATCCACCTTTTCTAACACACACGTGTCAAAAAATTACGAAATCAAATTACAAAATTCGACAATCAAATGGTCGGACATAGGCCCGAGTTCAAACGTCGCATTTACATGCGCCGAATCAAATGCGAGATTATGTAGACAGTAAATGCGACGTTTGAATCAATTAAATTCGACGGATTTTAATTTATCTGACTTAGCGCATTATCTGACTGAGTTAGTCGAATATTCGATGAAATTGATGTTATTCAAACGTCGCATTTTACATGAGCCGAATTTAATGCATAATTTATTTTAAGATATTTCTGCCAAAATCAATTATTTCCATGCAAATGCTATGCGCAAAGTTGTAAAAACATGGCGAGTACAGTGATGGTAATGGCTCCTTGTATTTCAGCAAGTTAACAAAATACACTTGTTTAAAGTGCAAAAAATTTATATGTACAAGGAAAGTTTCCTCGAGATACATGAAAAGTTTTTGAATCAGAATAAATACTCCAAACTTTCTTCCACCAGCCGGAATTTCTATCTGTCTCGACATGATCGATAAGGAGGGCTACGTATGAAGGCTTTTTTTGACCAATAACGGTAGAAAACATGGGAAATTTGCAGAAGCTGCCGTCCTTGTTTCTAATAGTTTATTTGCTAAAATATGCATCAATATTCATCTTTTCCTATTAACACGAATCAGATTTGAAATGATAAACTCAACATTTTCTGTTCGCCATTTTAGGAAATTAGTACAAGAAAATGAATAAACTATGAAAAAGGGAAGCATAACTATAATAAATGCGACTATTAAATTCGACGTCTGAATCAAACTACGCATAAACTATTTTAGTCGACTAAAATCAGATTTGATTCGGCGCATGTAAAATGCGACGTTTGAACCGGCCTTAGTATTGCTTATGTAGAATAGTGGCAAATAAAATGGTTAGGAGATACTTTGAGTTTTGGGCATTTTTAATCTGATTGTAGTTATTTAGAAAGATTATTTATAAAGGCAGAAGACATAACAGTAAAAATTAATCATTTTGGGTTGGAAAAAGTATAACGATCGAAGGAAAGCTTGAATAACTGGCATGTTGTCACGCTAATGACTTTTATAAGGATTGCCGGGCCTTAACGGCGTGACTAAGAATATCCAGGACGATTCCAGCTGCATAAAGCAAAAAACCAAGCCATACAAATTTTTGAACTGTTATTTTTATTACATGTTAGTTTCGCTGTTTTATAATCACTAATCATTATTATTGTTGATGCATAAAATCTCCCTAAAACTGGCTTTTCAGATTCATTTACGCGTTATATACAATATGGAATTTAAACTATAGCTATAAATTTAAACGGCAAAATTACAAAGACGCTAAATGATAACATATTAAATAGTTAATGACGTTCAGTTATGCCTGAGAAGGACTGTTTTTGACAAAAACAGTCCTTCTCAGGACTTTATTAACCTGGACGATCATCATTTACAAACATATAACGATACTCCCGGGTTCAAACCATTTACTTTATAAAACATTGTCTTATTAAGAATATGTGTTAATTGTATTCAAAAGCAGTCATAAATCTCATCTGGAATCTACATGATACATCGAATTATAAATATCATAAAAATAACCTTTGAAAAATTCCATCACTGGCAATTTTCTTCGCTCGATGCAGCTAAAGAATATCAGATCTGGATATTCTTTGGTAGGGTGGTTCCTTACAACGAAATGCATAGAACATGCATGTACGTAATAAATTGGACGGCTGTCTCTATGCGATCAAAAGAAGTCCTTTAATCCGAAAAGTGTACAGTTTATTCGTAAAATTATTCGAGAAGAAGTTACTCTATATTGAATCATTAAAATATTGTTGATAGAAAGAAATTTACTATCAAAAATGTATCAAAATTTTATAACCTAAGGGTTGAAACCGAGGTTCAATTAGACGATACAAGTTGCATGGCTTATTAAATGTTATCTTTGTAGAAACTATTATAAAAAGAAAACAATTTTAAAGTCCTGAGAAGGACTTGTAGAAACTATTATAAAAAGAAACAATTCCTTTGTCCATAAGGAGGGTCTCATTCGTGATGAGAGAATTATGAGAAAGTTACGTGGTAACGAGTAAAACGTGTTTACAGTTGGTTTAAATTATAATTCAAAAAGACAGTTGTTTGAACGTATCCTTGATGTTCTAGTTTTTATGATAAGAACTTGTAAAAAAAAAGATAAAATTCGAAAGCAAAACCCTTTTCGGTCCATGCTTCCCGATACCTTCTTAAGCGTAAGGCACTAGAACGCCGCATGTTAACGTTTCGGTAGGAGATTTCGGCCCTCCACGCTATCTTACTTGGGAGATGCAATAGCAAGCTTCCGCCCATCAAACCCGAGATCACCTGCGATAGGCTTTGCTCGGGGTACGCAGGAGAGTGCGGTCGCCACCGAAGTGGCCCCTAAGCCACTGCATACTATATCGCACCCAGCTTCCACTGCTAGTTGACATCTACTATACCTAGTATTGACTTTATATATATATACAAAAATTCAGAGGCTTACGAAAGTTGTGGTATTAATAAAGTCACTACTGCGCATGCCCAGATGATTTCTTTGATAATTTGCGACTTAGTGAGCTAATTGCCACAAATGTAGTGCTAGTACATTTAGTTAGTCGTTGCCATGACTATGAACAATTGGTCGAGTGGACTGCGCAGGCTCGAGCGCATGCGCAGATGATTTCTCTATTAAATTGCTACTAAGCATGCTATTTACTTCAAAATCGATGCTAGTAGATGCAGTTGGTCGTTGCCATGACCATGAACTTGACCAGCTGGTCGAAGCGACTGCGCATGCGCAGATAATATATCTGAAAATTTGTTACTGAGCGAGCTAATTACTCCATAATCTGTACTAGTACATACAATTGGTTGTTGCCATGACCATGAACTTGGAAAGTTAGTGAAGTTGACTACGCATGCTCGCATTAATTCTCGATTAATTTGTGACAGAGCGAGCTCTGAAATTGGTGCTTGTAGATGCGCTGAGCAAGTTTTCAATGATATATTTTTTGCATGCTACTTGTCTTCTTAAGCTTGTTTTGACAAATGCATATTAAACTTATCACCACTTTGTTACGGCACTCGTAATATCTGCGAAATGTTTTTGTTTTTCTCCATAACTTTGCATGTCATATCCAAGCTTTTTTTTTCATTTGACGGAAAATGGTTTTTATTCACTCTTAACACCCTCTCCCTTTATAATTAGTCGTTCTGTATGTCTAAAATAAGATTTACAAATGCCCCAATAGCATCTCCTAACCATTTTATTGCCACTATTCTACATAAACAATACAATGTCCGACCATTTGATTGTCAGAATTTTGTAATTTGATCTCGTATTTCTGACGCGTGTGTTTACTGTCAGAAAGGTGGATTGAAGCCAAATCTTACACCCAGATACGCGAGATTTTACCCAAGACACGCGAGTGTTGTGTTTCGAGATTCTCTCGCGGGCCGACGATTGAATTACACACGCGTGTCCAGGGTAAAATCTCGCGTGTCTGGGTGTAAAATTTGGCTTCAAAAAATTATTAGGCAGCGTCCCATGTATTTTAGTTCAATGGTATGTTCAAAAATTTCACGACTGCGCTGATAGCGATTTCAATTTTCGTGTTTTGATGGTCTGATCCAAAGTCGGACATCGACCAATCAGAGCACGCGTTTGGCCTATGTTATTTTATAAAAGAATTTTTGTTCTTTCAGATTTTATGAATGTGTACAGTCAAATTCGATCAAGTGTCTTAATGAAGACCTTACAAGGGTTTGTGATGTACTTGTTACAAGAAACAATGGGAAAAATGCGTGATCCGTTATCAGTAATCTACATAACGCAGTCAAACGTTCACTAATATACAATTTTTTTATAAAACAAGCTTTCGGCTGTCTGTCTACAGCCTTCGACGGGTTATAAAAAAATATTTTATAACCGAAAGCTTGTTTTTATAAAATATTTTATATTAGTGAACGTTTGACTGCATTAAGAAATATTGGGTTTTCAAAATTTCGTAAAAGAACTGTTGCTAATGTGCATTTAATATACACGACGATTTTTATGAGAATAGACATGTTTCGACATTTCTTGATGTCATCTTCAGTAGACATTATGAGATGTCGAAATATGTCTATTTTCAAAAAATTCGTCGTCTATATTAAATGCAGAATAATGGGCTCTTTTCATAAAATATTCAAGTTTTTTTGTTTTCGATTTTCCTCAGATTAGTCGAGGGACATTCACTAGGAAAGATAGAAAGTTATTCACCTGCCAACATTGTAAGTACATAAAAAGTCAGTCTTTCTATAATCTAGTTTTTATCTGAAAAGGTAGAAAATTTTTTTCATCGGAAATTTTGATGTTTCACCCAGGGGGTGGGGGGTGGGGCCAAGATTTGTTTTACTAGAGGAAGCGAGATTTTTTACCGATATTTCACCCATTAGAGAGATAGTCTTTTCTGGATACGAAGAGATGGTTTTATTGTAGAGGGGGGGGGGGCTAAAATTTTCAACAGGATTTCCCTGAAGTATCAAGGTTAATGTCTTCGATGATCTCACAATGTACAAACTTATTTACATCTGCAGATGATCAGTCCGAAGTTGAAACAGTTAAGCGGCATCACTCCTCAAAGAAAATCAACTATGAAAAGAAATCTTGTGCGTCGTGTGCCATCGAAAGCGTTTGAATACACAGGAAATCGGAAAGTCAACTCACCTGCTGCAATGTTTGATTCGTCAACATCCAAAGAGGATGAAGAGTAATGTATTTTATTGTGTATTTTTTGTTCTGTGCTTGTAAACTTTTTGTCGTTCGGCTTTCGTCGTAATTGCTCGTAATTGTTCGTCGTAAGAAGATGATTTCGTAAATCCAACTGGATAAAAATGCTGTTCAACTGACAGGTTTAGTGGCTCTTCCCCATTGAACTAAAATACTTGGAACGCCACCTGAAGCAAATAGTTGAAGCCAAATCTTACACCCAGACACGCGAGATTTAACCCCAGTCACGCGTGTTTGGTGTTTCGAGATTCTCTCGCGGAGTAATAATTGATTGGCTACACACGCGTGTCTGGGTGTAAAATCACGTCTTCAAAAAATCATTAGGGTTTTGTATTACAGGTAGCGTTCCAGGTATTTTAGTTCAGTGGTCTTCCGTCACGTGTTATAGACCGCATTAGCAGAGAATAATGATTATACAGAAAGGTCACTCAGGTGTACAACACGTCCTCATGTCGGCCATTATTCCAGCCAGATGATTAAGATTTCTCACTTGTTTCCAACCGTTAAAATTACATGACGTCAATACTTAATAATGAATTCAAGTATATTTTGAGAAATAAGAAATGACTTTGGATCATTTTAAAGGTTTGGAAAAAGTCAAAAACCCTAATCATCTGGCTGGAATAATGGCGGCCACCATGCGCAGCACGACATGCGCGAGGACAAAAACATCAAAGGTTCCGACACAAGTGACTCTTCTGTATAATCTTAATCTGTGGCATTATCGTTAAAATGGCTGAATATTCAAGTTAAAGCAATTAGCTAAACCAGGCAGAATTTATCTCAATAATCTTCCGAAACTTTTAACTTTGATTCTTTCCTCGAACTCGTTGCTTTTGTGTTTTAACTTCAACACTGTTATCTTTTAAAGATTCATACGCAGAAACAAATTTCTTTATTTATTTAGTGAGATAGAAGCTGGTCGATTCATCACTCTTTCTGCGGCACTTTTAAAACTTCTCCAGGTTTGTTGCACATATTTGTTTTAAAGTGTATTTCTTAAAGTGTATTTTTTAAAGTGTATTTCAAAGTGTATTTTTTAAAGCGTATTTTAAAGTGTATTTTTTAAAGTGTATTTCAAAATGTATTTTTTAAAGTGTATTTCAAAGTGTATTTTTCGATGCAAAAGTTATTTTGCAGATATGTCATTCCTAGAGTGAACGGACATTGATCAGTTTGATCATTTGTAAAGAACATAGAGATGGTATTTTTGACGTTCTCATTCAAAATTTGATTGAAACGTTGATTTTCGAGGGAGAAGTATGTCGCTTCATGAGAAGAACTTGCTTGGAAATTTTTTCACGTTTTTTAAACGTTTTTTCATTCCTTATCGAGGTCATGGAAAACTCGGCACGAAAATTAATTGCGAAAAGAGAATATTTCTCTCTGTTGCCTCTTCTTCCCGTGCTCAAGTATGTTAAATCTGTGTTGCCCTTGTTCTCTCAAGCATTACAGGTAAATAGGAAACTCTATAGGTGTCCTTTTTTTCTTAGGAAAAATTTAGAGCATGTTAAATGTGGCCCAAACTTTGCGAACATAAAATTGCGCCATATTCTTGTTGAAGAGTGTCACAGTTTTTATAATACCAACATGTTATATCATGTATTCTGATTTAATATGTTACATATTACTATATTTTGACTTGTTTTTTTTTGTTACTTGTGGTCATTTTCACGTGTAGCCTAAGAAAAACTTAAAATTTCATCTGTTCTAGGGAGTTCGTAATCCAACTCAGCAAGCAATCCCAAATCTTTTTGTTAATTTGGAGTCCGTGGTAGGATATTTAAAACTTTATCGATGTGTTACATCATCTTGCAGGGTAAGAAACTTAGAACGTTAAGTAGAAATATTCATATATTCAGCTCTGCTTGACTGATTTGGTTTGTTAGCGATGATAATTTCAAATGAAAATTTGCAGGGAAGAACTGAATGTGTAAATATTCACACACACACCCCCCTCCCCCTCCCTCACTTAACGTTCTAGTTTTGTCCCTGAATGGATGTGTTCTCTCGCTCTATCTTGTAAATATTCACCCACCCTCCTCACTTAACGTTCTAGTTTTGCCTCTGAATGGATGTGTTTCTCGCTCTATCTTTGTAAATATTCACCCACCCTCCCTCAGTTAACGTTCTATTTTTGTCCCTGAATGGATGTGTTCTTCGCTCTATCTTGTAAATATTCACCCCCCCCCTCCCTCACTTAACGTTCTAGTTTTGTCCCTGAATGGATGTGTTCTCTCGCTCTATCTTGTAAATATTCACCCACCCTCCCTCACTTAACGTTCTAGTTTTGTCCCTGAATGGATGTGTTCTCTCGCTCTATCTTGTAAATATTCACCCACCCCTCCCCCCTCACATAACGTTTTAGTTTCGTCCCCGAATGGATGTGTTTTCTCGCTCTATCTTGCTTTTGTTGATTGCTTTAGGGAGCTAAAGCTTTGGATGACTTTACTGAAAATATCAAGGTTTGTTTGTTGAATGTGATCGTAGCAAAGATGTTGAAATTCATGACAACTTATAAAGCCAACTTATAAAGACAACTTATAAAGCTTTGTTGAATGTAAACAATTACAGCAATGAATCTTACTAAACGTCTTCTTCATTTATGACATTGACGGGATCATTTATTTTAGGCTACCATAATTTCTTTTTACATCCATGACGTCTCTCTCAAAGAAGGATTCAGGATGATTGTTTGGGGAGGGTACCTTAGTTTGGATTAGATTTTTTGACTTTTGTAGATGTCATCGTGCCATGTCACACTTTAGTTCATTTCTGTTATAGTAATATTTTGTAAGAAAATTCACCTAACCTCTTCTTCACTTCCTCTTGGTAAGGAGGGGTGAGCACCTTCACTTTATTAACAGGTGTACTCAGCCCCACCTTACTAACAGAGGTACGCTCTCCCACCCCACCTTAGTAACAGAGGTGCGCACACACATCCCACCTTACTAACAGAAATACACCTTCCCACCCTCACCAGTAAATTCATGGCATTTTTATTGTTACTTGATGTTTTCTTTTCTTTAGCATGACCCTGACAAGCAATCAAATATGCCTAAAGATGGCACTGTTCATGAACTCACAAGCAATGTACGTAATGTGACTGACTAGACTTAAAGCAATGTTGCTAGTCTTACATGATCTTTCGTGTATTTCGTCTGTAAATGCATTTTCTTTGTCAAGTAAATTAACTTCGCAAGCGAAGGTTTTTTATAAAGATATTCTTTGTTGTATTATTTTATAGACGTTGATATTTCTTGAGCACCTGCTGGGATATACGGACACTGTTGGAAATATGCTCTTAAACTCAGGTAATATTTAAGATCCTTTATCTTAATGTTGATTATTTCAGTTTTATCCTAAAACATTTTTGAACGATGATCTTGCCGGAGAATGACCCTATGGTTGTAGAATGACGACCGTTTCTCATGTACATTAGTTTCAAAATTGAATTGTTCTTGAATACATAGATTTAGAATCACTGAACGGTAAAGCTTGTGAGAAACATGAGACCAGACCTAGCGTAAGATGCCTTCTTTATTGAAGTATTTATTCGTCGCCAATATTCACAAGTTCTGACTCAATTATCCACACATACCTCGCTCTACACCTGGATGATACATTTTACTGTTATTTATCAACAAATGCCCCCATTTATATGAACAAACGTACAAGATCACGGCTTTTGTTTAAGCTTACGTGTAAAGAAATGAATGAAAAGAACAGATACTTTGCATTTAAGTAAGTTGTACATTTTTGTTCATATAGAATCTGTAATGGATCCACGAATTGGTGACAGTGTATCACCTAAAACTCTTGTTGCTCGATACTTTGGTAAGTTTACAAAATTCTTTCCTTATAAATGCATTCTTCTTTATCATAGCTTATGTGTGTATTTTAAATGTTTAAATGTTGAAGGTCGTGTTCTTGGTGCTCTTGGATTAAATCTTGAACTGAAGTCGAAAAGTTACGTTACAATGTTGGGTCAAGTTGCCCTGTCTGGGATATTCTTATTAAACAATTATAACTACATTTTGAAAGGATTGCAGAGGTTAGTGTCTTTAATATTTTATAACATACACTTCTCAATGACTGACTACCGTAAAATAGTTAGAGATTAGAGAATTTGAATTTTATCATTTTTAACACTATATAAAACTGTGTCGGAATTCATAAAATAAAAATTCGATCTAAACATGTGGCTGGCTACGCTACTGCTGACGATGACTTTGGAATAAAGTTGAAACACGGTACCATACAGAAAACTGCTATAGTGGCGAGAATCTCTCGTCCATACGTAGTTTAAAAGAGATTTGACTCGTGTCCAATCTTTGTGGGCTTGGTGCGAGTTCTAATTTCGTCCAAGTCACATGTTTTTTATGTTGGGATAAAAGCGCGCGAGAGATTCGTATTATCAACACTAGAACATCGTGAGGTTTCAAATATTCAATTTAACTGACAAGTAGAGGTACTTGTGGCTATATAGCGAAGGATTAAGTTCAAAATTCATGCTGCAATATCGCATCTTATAAACTATAAAAAGTCGGCAATTCATATCAGGAATCTTCTAGCCTGGCGATGAAAAGCTTTTGGAAACGTTACTTTACGTAACTTTAATTCAACATGAAATATTTGTATCGTATGGAAACAACGATAAAAGCAGAAAATTGCCTTAAAACTCCGTCGGCTGATACTAAAATTCTAATAAGCTGCCCAACTTTTATAAAATAATATTAACTCGTGGAATATTAATTATACATTTTACAAGAGATAAACAAAATCATTCAAAAAAATATCTTTATTAATTGCATATTGACTTAACTAGTAATATATGTATTTGAATTTTTTTGCGGCACGATATTTCCACGACTGCGCGAATAGTGCATTATTATTGATTTTTAAAATCACGTGATAAATATGTGAATAGTTTTTAACTATTATTTATACTTTTTAACATAAGACGCTAAGATTTGTGCACTTCATGACCACTATATTGGTATGTTTATGATTGCAGTTTTTCTTTTATCAACAAAATGATACGAAATCATTTTAATTTATTGAAGTATGTTTGCGATTTAATGTCGTTGGTTCTTTTTCTAGTTATATTGTTGTCGAGTTTTCTCGATCAGGTCTTCCAAACCTAATTCATAGTGTACATTAATTGCAAACGCTCTCCGGAACATATTTTCCCCTCTTTCATATTCCTGCAACTTCATCAAAGATGTGGCATAGTTTTTGAGCAAGTATACCTTACCTTTGTTTGGAGTTAGCCCTAACTCTTCAAAAACATTCAAAGCAATTTCATAATTTTCCCTTGCAGCCTTGTTTTCTTTCATTTCTAACAGCAAATCACCCAAGACTTTATGACAATCTACTTTAAGGGGATGTTTTCCAAGAAACTCGTCTACTAAAGCTATAGCTTTCTTATAGTAATCTTTCGCTCGCTGGAACATTTCGTTCCCTCTTTCATATTCCTGCAACTTCATCAAAGATGTGGCATAGTTTTTGAGCAAGTATACCTTACCTTTGTTTGGAGTTAGCTCTAACTCTTCAGAAACATTCAAAGCAATTTCATAATTTTTCCTTGCAGCCTCATTTTCTTTCACTCCTAACAGCAAATCACCCAAGACTTTATGGCAATCTACTTTAAGGGGATGTTTTCCAAGGAGATCGTCCACTAAAGCTAAAGCTTCTTCATAGCAATCTTTCGCCATAGCAATCAGTTCATTGAAACTTTTTACTTGGTGACGTTGTATGCTCTGATATTTTCTTAAATCACCAAGCATGAGAAGAGACAAAATCACGTCAACTTTCGTCAAAGGGGACGAGTTCTCTCTTTCCATGTTTTGTTTCCTTAAGTCACGCGATTCTTCAATATTATTAGCAGCTTTTTCAAAATATTCTCGCTGTTTGTTGGGTTGCTCATTTTTGTCTTTTGATTTTTTGAAATAGTATCGACCCAACTGGTATTTGAAATGTGCTTTAAGTAATGGTTCGTCATCTGCAAATTCACTTCTATTGTAATCATCGATGACTTTCTCCATTTTTTCGAAATAGCCATCGGACAGCCATGATTTTCGACCTTCATGATCAACCAGAATGCAATCAAAATCAATCTTTTGTCTTATTTTCCCGTGCTCTTCTGCTAAGTCGGAGCAAGTTAGTACAAATTTGATCAGTATCTCTTCAGAAATGATGCCATTGATGGCCGTATTGAAAAAGAATCTGCATGACGATTGAAATAAATCGATTGTCATCAATATTTGTGAAACCTCTTCACTCCTTGTGGAACAGATGGAAAAGACTTTTTTGATATTTTCTGCTTCATTTTTTAATCTCTCTCTTCCATCAATGAAACCATCTTTTGAATAACTTTTCAGTGTTGCATTGTGACAAATTTCAAGGTAATGCTGAATGTGCTGAATGGATATATCATTTGTTTGCCCTTCAGGATTCATCCTTACATGTAGAGCGTTCTTTTGTTAGGTTCTCTCCTTGGTCCAGGTTACATCTTCAGATTATATTTTCTATTTTAAATGCAAAATAGTTTAGTTGATTTGTGTTCACGTCAGTTTGTTTGTCTGTACGTCGTGTTTTAATTCTCAATTCACAAAAGCTTCTTTATGATTTTATTAGAAACATTTGGATAAATTATACATGTTCATCGCATTCGTTTGGTTGTGAGTGTTTGTGACGATCGACTGATCGCCATTGATGGAATTTCAAAATTATGTTATTGCTGTTGACAAATCAAAGTTTAAAACTGTTTTTTCACATCGTTCTTATGTTATTTCAATAATTATAAAGATGCTTAACCTGTTATTGAACTTCCTCGAGTCTTGATTTGTCACAGGTTTAAATGTTTTTTGTAATGCATCTGTATTCAACTACAATTTTCACATGATGCGCGCACTATATATGATTTTTGCTGAGTTATTTTGCAGCCTAAGCAATTTTAGTTCTTATTATCAATTGTATAATTAAATCCACATGAAACACACAGCAAATTATTGGAAGCATTCATTTTTTTGTAAATTATACAATAGTGGTGATTGCGAAATATCTCAGTTGTGTATTGTATTTCTCGAGACTTTATTAGTATGAGAATGTAAAAATCTTGTACATGTATATCCTGCTGAACCATTATTGTTTTAACATACGAGGACAATTTTTTACATCAGAGTTCATACATATATTTTATGTCAATTATGAGTAATTTGATGTGGAAAACTTTTTTCCTTACATATTCATTATATTGTTTGTCTGTATGTTGTGTTTTAAACCTCAATTTACAACTATATACATGTGTTAGTTTATATATGTTGAGATTGCATTCGTAGGGTACAAATATTGAGCGTTTGTGACGATGTTATGATCCTCGCGTTTCTTAGTCATGTTGCCATAGATACCGTCGAATCGATGAAACGAATACAAGTGTTCTTGCGCTATATTTTATTATTAAATATTATATCTAAAATACGCATTCTTTATTATGAATACAAAAGCTCTGCATTCAGCTTTTCTAAGCTGTGAAATTGCCACCCAAATATTCATAGCGTCGATTTGATGTTGTGAACACGAGTCATCACTGTTGATGGATTTTCCAAGATATGTTATTGCTATAAATATATGGTTTACATCCTTCTTATATTATGTTCATAATTATAAAGATGCTTTACATGTCATTGGTTTACTTCAAGTCTTGACTTTTCAAAGTTTTAATGTTCTTATTTAACTACGATTTATTTACTTACGCGTCTTCAACTAATTTCACATATTATGAACTTCTTAAGGTTTTTGCCGTTTTAGTAACCTTGGAAATTTCATTTATTATTACTTGATTTTGTATTAAAATCCACATGGAGTCCACAAAAAATGTCGGAAGCCAGCAATGATCATTGCTCTTTTCAACTACCATTATATTTTAATTATGTATTGTGTTAGTAAACAGTATTTATTATAAATACTGTTTATAAATATTATAAATACTCGAAGCAACGAGGCGAAAGCTCAATAAAAATCACTTAAAATCCGGAGAAACTTTTATCTTTTATATATTAAATGCCTGGATTGCAAATTTTCAAACTTATAAAATCGACATATGGGATAGATATCCTCAGAAGAACGAGAAAATGGGAATTATTCGCACGTAAAGAGTCATCAACATTGGAGCAGCTTCACTTCCTACACAAATGCAAACAAGAACGAATCCTACCAAACAGCATCAACTATTGACCACCATTAAAAACAACTCACGCTCAACAAATTGCACAATCAAACGGCCGCCGTATGTTAAACGTCCTCACATCAGATGCCCACAACCGCTTACGAATCTACTGTCATAAACTACAAGAACATCGAGAAACCGTAACAACATACACTACACAATCAGACGCCAAATCCATTAATGAAGCCATCAAATAAGCAACATCCGCATATAGAACAAAACGACACCACGAACTTCATCGAAAATTACAAGAAGCCAGATCTGACAAACAACTCCATCCCAACACAGACGAATTTGTCACAAACATCTCGAACAAACCACTAACCGAACAGCAAACTAAAATTTTAAACAAAGGATTAAATTACAACTTTAAAGACGCGAACAAACTTGACTACGTTGCCGACCTGGAATCCGCTTTAAAGTACACCAACTTAACAGACCAAACGAAAGAAGACATTCGTCACAAAATCACAAATAACCTCTGCCACAAACCACCTGTCACCCTAAACTACGAAGAACTACGAGCAATAAAAAACCTACAAAACGACGACCAAATAATCATATTACGAGCTGACAAAGGACGCAAAACAGTTATCATGGACAGATCAGAATACATCGACAAAGCCAAAACCCTCCTACAAGACACCACCGCCTACGAACTTCTCCACACAGACCGCAGCAAAACGACCGCCAACCGCGTCAACCAGAAACTGAAACAACTAAAAGACAAAAAGAAACTAAACGAAAACGACTACAGACGAGTCCGACCCAATGACGCATCCACCGCCAAATTCTACGGACTACCAAAAATCCACAAAGAAAACAACCCACTTCGACCTATCGTATCGCTTCCAGCATTAGTCAAAAATTCCCCTCACACCATCAGAAAGTGCCACCACTTTCCTCGCCAGTATTGAAAACATTAAACTACGACCAGACGAAATCATGATATTCTAAGACGTGACATCACTCTTCACATCCATACCACTAGACATCGCCAAACAAATTACAAACGAACTACTCACAAACGACAAAACTTGGCAAGCTACAACACAACTACACAAAAATGACATCCTAGACTTACTCAACCTTTGCCTCTCCACTGAATTCACCTTCCAAAACACATACATACAGACAAATTTTCAGGCACACCATGCAGGATCACCACTATCCACCTTCCCGCAGAAGCTGCCATGCAACACCTCGAAACACAATCAGTCACAAACAACACAAACATCAGACTATGGAAAAGATATGTCGACGACATCTTTGCCAGTCAAGAAAGACAAAACTGAACAAATCCTACACACCATAAACAATACCACAAAGAACATTACCTTTACTAAAGACGAAGAGCACGACAAACAACTTACCTTCCTCGACATCCTACTAACCAAACAGATGACGGTACACTAAACACACAAGTATACCGCAAACCCACCCACAGACCAAATACTGATTTCAACAGCAATCATCCAACACAACACAAAATAAGCTGCATTCGAACACTTTTCAACAGGATAAACACTCATTGTAATACGGAAGAAGCCAAAAAAACAGAACGCAACTACTTATACTCCACATTTATTAAAAACAATTACTCCTAGAAATCCTCCACAAACCAACGACCAACGGAAACACCGCCGACATCATGACCGACTCTTATCATTAATCGCCCACAAACCACATTAAAACTCAAATCATGTTTCACCAAACATAAAGACAAACAAAATTCATGATAACTGACGCGATCTACATGATACCATGTAAAGACTGTTCAAAGCAATACATAGGACAAACATCTAAGAAAATTGAAACAAGACTAACAGAACACAAAAACGCCATAAAACGACGTGATCCGAACTCACTACCGGCAGAACATACCCACGGAAACAACCACACATTCGACTGGACAGAAACTAAAGTACTCGGACGCGCACAGACTAAACACGCACGCGAATTTAAAGAAGCTTGGTACAGTAAAGACAACGACACAATAAACAGACATATCGACATACCCATCATATACTCACAACTAAAGAAAAAGGACAAAAAAACTACAAACAACACCAAAACTAAAACACTACACTCTAATATTATTAACACCAATCATATTCACAATACACCAAAACCCATGGCAACGTATTTCACCCCATCCAATCACATTAATCCACCCACTAATCCAATTAGACGCTCTAAACGTCTCCAAGCTAATAAAAGCACGTGTAGATAAATATCCTCATTCTGATGAAGGCTCGAAGGAACGAGTCGAAAGCTCAATAAAAATCACTTAAAATCCGGAAAAACCTTTATCTTTTATATATTAAATGCCTGGATTACAAATTTTCAAACTTACAGTATTTATTATATATATCTCATCTGTCATCAATGTAAGGATGTTAAGATCTTGTAAATGCATATCCGGCGCTACTTGTTACTTGTTCCATGAAAGGCAATCAAAGTCCTTATATACTTTGTTGTTGTGTTTTCATCATGAGTGATGTGATGTTTGAAACTTCACTTCAAATTACTCCAGTGTCGTGTTTTCAAGTTTAAATGAATTTCCGTTGGGTCTTTGAGCAAAAACTATATTTGCAGTAAAAACTGAAATTCTAATAAGCTGTCCAACTTTTATAAAATAATATGAACTCATGGAGTGTTAATTATACATTTTACAAGAGGTAAACAAAATCATTCAAAAAAATATCTTTATTAATTGCATATTGACTTAACGAGTAATATATGTATTTGAATTTCTTTTTGCGGCACGATATTTCCACAACTGCGCGAATAGTGCATTATTATTGATTTTTAAAATCACGTGATAAATATGTGAATAGTTTTTAACTATTATTTATACTTTTTAACATAAGACGCTAAGATTTGTGCACTTCATGACCACTACATTGGTATATTTATGATTGCAGTTTTTCTTTTATCAACAAAATGATACGAAATCATTTTAATTTATTGAAGTATGTTGCGATTGTGATTTAATGTCGTTGGTTCTTTTTCTAGTTATATTGTTGTCGAGTTTTCTCGATCATGTCTTCCAAACCTAATTTATATTCTGCATTAATTTCGGACGCTCTCTGGAACATTTGTCTCTTCATATTTCTGCAACTTCATCAAAGATGTGGCATAGTTTTGAGTAGTATACCTTTCTTTTGTTTGGAGTTAGCTCTAACTCTTCAAAAACATTCAAAGCAATTTCATAATTTTTCCTTGCAGCCTCAATTTGGTTCATTTGTAACAGCAAATCACCCAAGACTTTATGACATTCTACTTTAAGGGGATGTTTTCCAAGAAACTCGTCTACTAAAGCTATAGCTTTTTTATAGTAATCTTTCGCTCGCTGGAACATTTCTTCCCCTCTTTCATATTTCTGCAACTTCATCAAAGATGTGGCATAGTTTTTGAGCAAGTATACGTTTCCTTTGTTTGGAGTTAGCTCTAACTCTTCAAAAACATTCAAAGCAATTTCATAATTTTTCCTTGCAGCCTCAATTTGGTTCATTTGTAACAGCAAATCACCCAAGACTTTATGACATTCTACTTTAAGGGGATGTTTTCCAAGAAACTCGTCTACTAAAGCTATAGCTTTCTTATAGTAATCTTTCGCTCGCTGGAACATTTCGTCCCCTCTTTCATATTTCTGCAAATTCATCAAAGATGTGGCATAGTTATTGAGCAAGTATCCCTTTATTTTATTTGGAGTTAGCTCTAACTCTTCAAAAACATTCAAAGCAATTTCATAATTTTTCCTTGCAGCCTCGTTTTGTTTCATTTCTAACAGCAAATCACCCAAGGCTTTATGACAATCTACTTTAAGGGGATGTTTTCCAAGGAACTCGTCCACTAAAGCTGTAGCTTCTTCATAGCAATCTTTCGCCATAGCAATCAGTTCATTGAAACGTTCTACTTCGTGACGTTGTGTGCTCTGATATTTTCTTAAATAACCAAGCATGATAAGCGACAAAATCACGTCAACTTTCGTCAAAAGTGACGAGTTCTCTCTTTCCATGTTTTGTTTCCTTAAGTCACGCGATTCTTCGATGTTATTAGCAGCTTTTTCAAAATATTCTCGCTGTCTGTTGGGTTGCTCATTTTTGTCTTTTGATTTTTTGAAATAGTATCGACCCAACTGGTATTTGAAATGTGCTTTAAGTAATGGCTCGTCATCTGGAAATTCACTTCTATCGTACTCATCGATGACTTTCTCCATTTTTTCGAAATAGCCATCGGACAGCCATGATTTTCTACCTTCATGATCAACCAGAATGCAATCAAAATCAATCTTTTGTCTTATTTTCCCGTGCTCTTTTGCTAACTCGGAGCAAGTTAGTACAAATTTGATCAGTATCTCTTCAGAAATGATGCCATTGATGGCCGTATTGAAAAAGAATCTGCATGATGATTGAAATAAATCGCTTGTCATCAATATTTGTGAAACTTCTTCATTCCCAGTGGTACAGGTCGAAAGGACGTCTTCAATATGTGTTGCTTCTCTTTTGAGTATTTCTCTTCCACCAATGAAGCCATCTTTTGAATAACTTGTCAATGTTGCATTGTGACAAATTTCCAGGTAATGCTGAATGTGCTGAATGGATATATCATTTGCTTGTCCTTTAGGATCCATCCTTATGTGTCGAGCGTTCTTTTGTTAGGTTCTCTCCTCGGTCAAAGTTACAACTTCAGATTATATTTTCTATTTTAAATGCAAAATGGTTTAGTTAATTTGTGTTCACGTCTGTTTGTTTCTCTGTATGTCGTGTTTTAATCCTTAATTCACAATAGCTTGTTTATCAATTTATTACAAACTTTGGATAAATTATACATGTTCATCGCATTCGTTTGGTTGTGAGTGTTTGTGACGATGAACTGATCGCCATTGATGGAATTTCAAAATAATGTTATTGCTGTTGACAAATCAATGTTTAAAACTGTTTTTTCACATCGTTCTTATGTTATTTCAATAATTATAAAGATGCTTTACCTGTTGTTGAACTTCCTCAAGTCTTGACTTGTCACACGTTTAAATGTTTCTTCTAATGCATCCGTCTTCAAATACAATTTTCACATGATGCGCGCACTATTTATGATTTTTGCTGAGTTTTTTTGTAACCTAAGCAATTTTAGTTCTTATTTATCAATCGTATAATTAAATCCACGTGAAACACACAGCAAAATGTTGGAAGCATTCATTTTTTTGTAAATTATACAATAGTGGTGATTGCGAAATATCTCTGTTATGTATTGTATTTCTCGAGACTTTATTAGTATGAGAATGTAAAAATCTTGTACATGTATATCCTGCAAAACCATTTATTGTACACGTATATCCTGCGTAATAAACTTGCTAAATTGCTTGATGGGAATATTAGAGAGCTTTAGCAAGAGTACGACTACGACAACGAGTACGAAGTTAGACCGTGTAAGAGAATGGCACGAGGAAGTTTGTTGTCGTTATCGCTTTGTCAAAATTTAGTTTTAGTTGTAAACAACAGAACGAGCCTTTTTATTGTGTAAAACACCGAACTTTGCGAAGCAGCTACGGCTCTATTTGTCAATAATGATATCAACTAATCGGTAATACTGATTTTGCAAGAACATAGGACTCTTTAGAGTGAAAAATCTTTACTATTTTAAATTTTATGTACGATATATTTATACGATTTTATTGTTTGTTTACCGTTCACTTTGCGTACGAAATACATAAAAGTTTTGCAGGTCATATTTTCCTTTGAAATGTACATATGCGCTCAAAAATGTTCTAAAGTAAAGCCTGGATGCTCAAAAATAGTACTGTAAACTAATTTCTTACACAATGAAAAAATATACCTACTTTTTTTGCTTAAAAAGACATCGTAGTCGCGACTACGAATTTTTTACAAAACATCGTACTCGACAGATTAAACACGTAATCCTTTTGTCGGCAAAGGACAGGATTAGTCAATATAATTAATACAGACTCCATGTCTGTACTTAATTATGTCTCCACTTAATTAAATTGACTAATCCTGTCCTTTGCCGACAAAAGGATTACGTGTTTAATCTGTCCCTGTTTTAAGTGTCTCTGTTTTACATGATACGTAGAATTATATATATAAAAGTGACAGTTAAAACAAATTCTTCAATTTTCTTCGCTCGATGCAGCTAAAATCAGATCTGGATATTCTTTGGTGAGGTGGTTTCTTACAACGAAATGCACAGAACATGCATGTACGTAATAGCTTTGACGGCTGTCTCCATGCTATCAAAAGAAAACCTTTGAATCCAAAAAGTGTGCTGTTTAATCGTAAAATTACTCGAGAAGTGAAGTTACTTTCTAGATTGAATCATGAAAATATTGTTAAGTAAAAAGAAATTTACTGTGAATAATGTATCAAAATTTTATAACATAAGCGTTGAAAGCGAGGTTCAATTTAGACAATCCAAGATTCAAGGCTTATTAAATGTTATCTTAGTAGAAACTATTATAAGAAATTAGAAAATCTCCTTTTTCCACGAAGCCCACGGATGCTCTCGTTCATGATGAGAACAATTGTAAAAGGTTAGGAGTAGGAGTAAAAAACGTGTTTACAGTTGGTTTAAATTATAATTCAAGAAGACAGAGGTTGTTTGAGCCTTTGCAGTATCCTTGGATGTTCTAGTTTCTTTTATGATAAGAACTCTTAAACGAAAGGTAAACAAAAAGATAAAATTCGAAAGCAAAAAATCCAGTTTTCGGTCCATGGCTTCCGATACACCGAGATATTTGAGCACTATAGCGTCGCATGTTAATTAAGGGAACCAGATAATCCTTTTTTGCCATGAAGCGCTTGCATGGTTTGCTCGTGATGCATGAGAAACAGCAAATGAGAAAGTTAAATCAGAAAGATATAAACCAATAAAAATTGCATAAAACATGTTGAAGGTCGTCTTATATTATAGGTGTTAGGAAAGGGCACAGTGTCAGAAGAAGTTAATTAAAACATTGCTTTGTTTATTTTATGAGAAAAAATAAACAACAGATAAAATTCTAAAGCAAAAAAACCCCGTTTTCGGTCCATGCTTCCCGATACCCTCTTAAGCGTAAGGCACTAGAACGCCGCATGTTAACGTTTCGGTAAGAGATTTCGGCCCCTCCACGCTATCCTCCTTGGGAGATGCAATAGCAAGCTTCCGCCCATCAGACCCCGAGATCGCCTGCGATAGGCTTTGCTCGGGGTACGCAGGGAGAGTGCGGTCGCCACCGAAGTGTGGGCCCCTAAGCCACTGCATACCTAATCGCACCCAGCTTCCACTGCTAGTTGACATCTACTATACCTAGTATTGGCTTTATATATATATATACAAAAATTCAAAGCCTTACGAAAGTTGTGGTATTAATGTCACTACTGCGCATGCGCAGATTGTTTCTTTGATAATTTGCGACTAAGTGAGCTAATTGCCACAAATGTAGTGCAAGTACATATAGTTAGTCGTTGCCATGACTATGAAAAATTGGTCAGTGGACTGCGCATGCCCTAGCGCATGCGCAGATGATTTATATTAATTTGCTAGTAAGCATGCTATTTATTTCAAAATTGGTGCTGGTAGATGCAGTTGGTCGTTGCCATAACCATGAACCTAGGCAGCTGGTCAAGTCGACTGCGCATGCTCGAGCAGACTGCGCATGCGCAGATAGTATATCTGAAAATTTGTTACTGAACGAGCTAATTACTCCATAATCTGTACTAGTCATCCAGTTGGACGTTGCCATGACCATGAACTTGGAAAGTTGGTGGAGTTGACTACGCATGCTCAGATGTGATTCTAAATTAATTTGTGACGGAGCTAGCTCTGAAATTGGTGCTTGTATATGCGCTTAGCAAATTTTCAATCATATATTTTTGTCATGCTCTTTGTCTTCTTAAGCTTGTTAGACAAATGCATATCAAACTTATCAACACTTTGTTACGGCACTTGTAAAGTCTGCGACAATGTTAGAGATGTTTTAATTTTTCTCTATAACTTTGTACCTGCATATTGCATGTCATAACCAAGCTTTCCTTTGATTTGACGGAAAATGGTTTTTATTCACTCTTACACCTTCTGCCTTTATAATTAGACGTTCTGTATTTCTAAAATAAGATTTACAAATTCCCCAAGAGCATCTACTTTCTATTTTATTGCCACTATTCTACATAAAAAATGCTATGTCCGACCATTTGATTGTCTGAATTTTGTAATTTGATCTCGTATTTTTTCCTCTTATGTGTTGTGTAGCGATGTTTTTATTTTCTTGACCATCATGACCAATTTTACATGGAATAAAACAACATTAACTACGTTGAGATTATAACTTCCTCAATTTTCATGTTTACATGAATCTGATTTTTTTATGTTTGCAGTTTGCATCAAATATCACGAGAAATGATTCTGCTCCATATCGTACAGTGACGGTACGAGATGCTTTGTCAGATTTACCAGAAATCAGAAACGGTGCAAAGGCAATAGAAATATCTTATGATGGAGATGCGCAGTCACACTTCCAGAGACAGGTTGATACCTCGCTATCCCGCTTCGTAGTAGTCTTTCATATATGGAATTAACTTTGTTATCGATAGCCATTTATAATTTTATTACATCTGATATCAGATCTTCACACTATTCTTAAACTGCATTAAATACAACATAAAAGCTGACAATTCTGTTTACAGATCCGTATGTATAATGAAAACACCGTGTTGCGTGATCACGTGTGCAAAGAGATGACGTCATTGGTCGTTGCTAGGATACAGCGTATTCCCCAAGTACCTGGATCCGATTGGCGTGACTTACCGAACATATGTGTTCGCCTGGCAGATGGGAAATATACGGAGAAATTGCGTTACACACATAAGGATAAAAAGAATGGCACTAGTTCATCCGGGCAACAACGTGGTGTATGTAGCTGTGTTGAGGGTGCCCCCTGTGATCCACAGGATAGACAATTTAACACCCTTATCCCATGGTGTTTACCTCATACTGGTAACAGACACAATCACTGGGCTGGTCTCTATGGAAGACTGGAGTGGGATGGCTATTTCAGTACGACTATAACGAATCCTGAACCGATGGGAAAACAGGTGACCAAAACCTGTCAATTTTCTATTTTTATTGACTTTAAAAGTTTGAGATTTATTTTCTTTAGGGACGTGTTCTTCATCCCTGCCAACATCGAGTTGTGAGCGTGCGTGAATGCGCTCGTTCCCAGGGTTTTCCAGATACTTACTGCTTTAAAGGAGATGTTCTTGATAAACATAGACAGGTATAAAGACTGTAGTGCGCATGCCTTTGTGTGACTCGGACCCAGTTCACACATTATCCCTTGATTTTGAATATGGTGTGAAAGTCGTACGGTTTGGGGTCGTGTTTATACTACGCTGGTTTGGAAAAAATTTAAATGCTAACAGTAATTGAAAGCAGTATGTTTATCTGCATGAGTTTGATTTGAAACGGTGTGTCTATCTGTAAGAGTTTCATTGAAAACAGTATGTTTATCTGCATGAGTTTGATTGGAAACGGTGTGTCTATCTGTAAGAGTTTCATTGAAAACAGTATGTTTATCTGCATGAGTTTGATTGGAAACGGTGTGTCTATCTGTAAGAGTTTCATTGAAAACAGTATGTTTATCTGCATGAGTTTGATTGGAAACGGTGTGTCTATCTGTAAGAGTTTCATTGAAAACAGTATGTTTATCTGCATGAGTTTGATTTGAAACGGTGTGTCTATCTGTAAGAGTTTCATTGAAAACAGTATGTTTATCTGCATGAGTTTAATTGGAAACGGTGTGTCTATCTGTAAGAGTTTCATTGCAAAACAGTATGTTTATCTGGATGAGTTTGATTTGAAACGGTGTGTCTATCTGTAAGAGTTTTATTGAAAACATTATGTTTATCTGCATGAGTTTAATTGGAAACGGTGTGTCTATCTGTAAGAGTTTCATTGCAAAACAGTATGTTTATCTGCATGAGTTTTATTGGAAACGGAGTGTCTATGTGTAAGAGTTTCATTGAAAAACAGTATGTCTAACTTAACCATATGAATTTTATGGCAATTTTGCGAAACCTGTTAAAAATACGTGGTGTAGCCTGGCTATTCAAGGAGCCTTATATTATATCATAGAATTTTGCAACAGCATCTTGTTAAATCTTTGTTATAAAGCATATTGATATGCTAGATCAATGTTATATTTTTTTATTAGATTGGTAATGCAGTACCACCTCCCATGGCCAAAGCTATTGGCTTGGAGATCAAGAAATGTTTGATAAATTCGGCAATCAATCAAATTCATCTACAATAGCACTACACATCAATTTCAACTTGATTTAATCCGCCACTTCTTTAGCTTATAGTTTTAATCATTTTTGCCATATTTCTTTTCTCAATGTGTTAGAAAGAGTTAGTGATGTAGGTTTATCTAATTGCTAGAGACTTTTATGAAGTGTTTTAGTCCATTTTTCCAAATAGTAGCAGATATTTAAATCGATTTAACTTTTGTACTAAGTTTTATATTTTCAATTTTTCTAACTGTCGATGCTTTACACAATTTAAATAGAAAAATAAAAGCTATATTTTTATGTAAGAAACAAGGCGTTCACTGTACATGATCTTTGGTCGACAAAAAGTTCAGCAAGTTCGGATGACATATTTTAATATTTATTTATGTTATTTAATATTTTAAGTGTGGCGTTATGGAAGCGTTTGTTGAATTTACTTCCAGAAACAATAACTAGCATGAAAATATCATGGAGAATGATTAAGTTTGAAAAGTCAATTGAAGACTAAAAATTTACTATCGTATATCTCTAGTAGAAAAATATCCCTCACAATTGCATTTTATAATGCTTAAGACCGATGATTTGGAAAACAGAAAAATGA
>NW_025813486.1:1509255-1708607 GCF_021976095.1 Xenia sp. Carnegie-2017
TTGTGGACATTAATGGATCGATGTGTGTTGTTTTTGGGATGTTTGAGCAAAAAGTTTCTTTTACAGAACGTGAAAGAACAAGTGAAAGAAATGAAAACTAAAAAAAGAAGCAAAATAAATTGAAAGTTATTCGGTTTGTAACTTCAGCTGTTTGTTTTTGGTATCTTACGTATAATGTTACAACTGTTTGTTTTGGTTTGTGTATAATACTCCAGACTAAATTATCATGGGTTGGCGAACCGCTGAAACATGAAGATAAAAAATGTTATTACAGTTGCGTGAAAGTAAACGATGAAGAGGTCAGTGCCTGCACAATTTATGTAGCTGGGTGGACCTGGGAACTAGCGTAGTTTATCTGTAAAGGGGGTGTATTCGGAAACCAGCGGAGTGTACCTGGGAACTGGCGGTGTGCAGTGAACTCTATAAATAACTGGAAGGCTAATTTTCCCGCCATTTTCGAAGCGGCGCCGCAGGCGGGAGTACCTGGGAACTAGTGAAGTGTACTTGGGAACAAAACAGTACATTTTTGTGGGGCTTCTAATTGCCCAGATTTTTGTGAAAATTTGTCTTATAAAATAATGTACATTTCTTTGAAGTTTAATGAAATAAAGGTCAATTAATAAATAGATATATTGTTGAAAAATTACTTAAAGTAGTTAATAATATAGTGTTGAATAAAAATGAAAGACGCCCAGTTGCATAATCTTGCTGTGCTAAATTTAAGATAATTGTAATGCTGCAGAACTGATTTATTTCATGATAATTATGACGCTTTTATCTATCATGAAGTACATTGCTCTATAAGGTAATTAACTTAATAATTTTATTTAAGATTTTCTATTCAAGATAAATTAGGTTGAAAGTGGGTTCACTTTAGACTTAATGGATGTTTACCTTAAATTAAATGAATTATTTGTCAACATTAGTTTCAATTCTCCATTTACTACCATTTAATTCTAATTCATTATACATCAACTAAAATTAAAAGGTAGTTAATGGAAAATTGAAACATTTTAAGGTTGATTTAAATTACTAGTCAAAACGCAGTATTTTTTTAAAACCTTGCACTATCGTTGGATCCCTAGTTTATACAATACATGTCTCATTACTGCTTAAGGTCAACATTGGCGACTACGTCAAACTGTGTCCAAATGACCCAAGAGTGCCGCTGTACATATGTAACGTCGTATCAATGTGGGAGGATTCCAAAGGGGAGAAAATGTTTCATGGGCGATGGATGAGGTAGGAAGACTAAGAACGAACATGTTAGATTTGTTTGAACAATCTCGTTTCTTCTGTCAAATGATTATCAGATTATCGAATTATTCATGTAAAATGGCTAAATCCACTCTCTTTTCAATGATTTTAGTCGTAGTAACGAAACCGTCCTTGGAAATACAGGAGATCCTATGGAATTGTTTATAGTTGATCAATGTGATGATAATCCTTTGGGCTCTATACTCTCGAAATGTTTTGTAAGAATTTCTCTTTTGCTGAAAATAATGATTCATCCAGTGTTATATGAGATCAATGATGATTCATCCAGTGTTATAGGAGATCAATGATGATTCATCCAGTGTTATATGAGATCAATGATGATTCATCCAGCGTTATAGGAGATCAATGATGAATCATCCAGTGTTATATGAGATCAATGATGATTCATCCATTGTTATATGAGATCAATGATGATTCATCCAGTGTTATAGGAGATCAATGATGTGTATCTGTGTAGGTTACTTACAAATCTCCTGGTGATGATTGGTTTAGTAAAGGGGGAGAGGAAGTGAAAGACAGTGAGACCGCTGAGGACGATGGGAATCATTTTTTCTATCAGATGTGGTGAGCCATATAAATATAAACACGTTCCTTGATTGATAAGTATGGTCTCCCCGTGTTATCTTGGTACGAGTGTTGAGCTTTGATGTAACTATTGATTTCAACATTCTCCCCACGATATTTTTTATACGTAGGTACGATGAAGAATTCGGCCGATTTGAACAACAACCCGAATACTACGGTAAAAATGAGAGAAAATCGGGCTGCATCAGTTGTTTGAGGCAAGAGAAAATTTCCCAGGTATTTTGCCGTATAACCTTTACCTGCAGTGGCGGATAACAAATTACGAGGCCTGTAGGCTATGACAAAGTTAAAGGCCTTTAAGATATCTATTCCTTCCACTAAGTTCAGTTTTCCTTTTCCTTTCCATTTCCTGTTAGTAACCCTATAAGGTAAAAAATGGGGAAAATTCTTTTTAAAGTTAAACGAAATTTCAAAAATGATTGACATGGTCAGGGAAATAAGAAAAGTCGATACTTCATGAGCTCCGAACATTTAGCATTTGAACAGTAGATCGCACGAAAGTCATTTTCCCTCTGCATTCAATTGCTCGTAAGGTTTCAACAGCGTTAATTATCTAAGTTAAGCACATTTAGCCAGCCCGCAATAGCAAAAACGTTCAAATCCTAATTAAGTCCAGATACAACGGGCCTATCAAAAGCCTGGGCCTATAGACTTAAGCTTACTCAGCCTACTGGATAATCCCCCCCCCTTGTTTACCTGGTGTTGTGGGAAACTATTTTTTGAGATTTCAATTTTCTTTATGCCTGTTTAGCTTTCGATACCAAAACTTGGTGATATTATGGAGTCCGACGAGATGAGTTCGAGTAATTTCTACAGGTGTGTTGTACAATATTTTGTTACGAAGCAAGAAATCAGCAAAAATTGGTTCTAGTTTATTGCTATCCCAAAGCAAGCGATATCATGAATGTACGTAATCAGGGGAGATTTTATGAAATATGGGGAAGGGTGGCTCGTCCTCATCGCGTGAGATTTCTTGTAAGATTCGGGGGCTGTCTTTTGAAATATTGTAAAATTTGAATCTCAAGAAATTTATTTTAAGGAATCCTATCCTTAAAAAGTTAATGTGTATGCTTGGACATTTACTGTGCAGAAGTCCATCAAATAGTGATTATTTAACATTGACGGGGTAGGCGTAGCTCACTCGCCTCCCTAGAGTCCGCCTCTCGAATGTAATCAAGAAATCAAAACAATTTTCAAGCAGTTTTATTTCCAGGAATATTTAACTATTTGCAACAATGTTTTTAAACAAAAGAAACTATTTTCAAACAAGCAAAGTCACGAAATGTACTAGTTTTAGCATTTCAATATTTTGGTTCGTGTTTGGAGCTTTACCTCAAAGCGAAGGCTTTTATGTAACAATACGTTGACGATATCCTGGAAATACGTTGACGATGTCCTGGAAATACGTTGACGATATCCTGGAAATACGGTGACGATTTCCTAGAAATACGTTGACGATATCTTGGAAATACGTTGACGATATCCTGGAAATACATTGACGATATCCTGGAAATACGGTGACGATGTCCTGGAAATACGTTGACGATATCCTGGAAATACGTTGACGATATCCTGGAAATACGTTGACGATTTCCTGGAAATACGTTGACGATTTCCTGGAAATACGTTGACGATTTCCTGGAAATACGTTGACGATATCCAGGAAATACGTTGACGATATCCAGGAAATACGTTGACGATATCCTGGAAATACGTTGACGATATCCTGGAAATAAACTCGTATCATTTCCTACACTTTATCCGTTACTGAATTCTTATGTATTTCTGAATGCTATAATTTCCTTGTTAGTTCCTTTTCACTTGACGGTGTTCAGTACAAACCAAGAGATTTTGTTTATCTTTTACCTGATGCATATGGATTTAGGTGAGGATTAGATTAGATCTTTCGGCGATTACACGTTTGGATTTAGATGAGGATTAGATTATAGCTCTCGGAATTTTCAACCACAAACTGCGTCAACCGGTGAAGCTTTGTTGTTAAAATTTTTGGAGTTGACAAATGTGTTACAATCAGGTAGCGAAATAGGAATGAATAAGACAAAAATATGGCTCTTTTAAAAGCTATTTGAAATGGACGAAAACTGTAAGTTGATGTTTGTTTTATTGTGTTCAGAGTAAAACAAGAAGTTGACGAATTGAAGAATAGTATAAAGAAAGCGGACGAGAAAGTAAGTGGGAATTTTTCATCTTTTTGTGGACATTGTCTTAGCCAGGCCATAAGCTTCTTCCTGTTATGTGAATTTCACATCATTATGGTTGTTCATATTGAAAAATGTAGAAATAAAAAATGATCCTTTCATTTAGTATGACGACGATTTATATCCAGAGTTTTATCGTAAATCATCTGAATACATCAAAGGAAGCAATACAGATGTTTCACAACCATTTAGGATAGGTACATTTTTTTTCTTGTTTAAAACGTTTCTCGTCGATAAACTGGACTATTTATTACTTCGTGTAGGTGAAATATTATTAATTAGTAGAAAGGCGGGCTCATGTTTCAAGGAGGATTCTTCCAGCATCAAGCTTCGCGTGAGGAAGTTTTACAGGTATCAGTGACATGCGCATTTAACGTAGCTGTTATAGGATAAGTAGAAAGAAAAATGACTACCGCTAAGGTTGTCGAAACGTCAGTCAACAAACAACAAAAACAGTCCTTCTCAGGACTCTACTAACCTTGACGATCTTTGGGAGTTACGAAGTGGACAGACCACAACATAAGATCCCGCAATTTAGGTGAATTATTATGACAAGTTAGGATGGGTTGTAGTCTTTGAGAAAATTTTACATCTATTTATCTGTTTGTAGATGTAGGTCGTCCAGGTTAGTAGAGGCATGAGAAGGACTGTTGTTGTTGATGTTGACTGACGTTTCTTCGACCTTAGCGGTAATCAAGTGATGATGAAGATGACTACCGCTAAACGTCAGTCAACAACAACAGAAACAGTCCTTCTCAGGACTATAATAACCTGGGCAATCTACATCTACAAACATGTACCTATACATCCATTGTGACTAAGTAAGAAACTACGTAACACTGAGAGATACTTAACCCTGGTTTGAAGGATTACAGGAGGGTTGATAATTTGCCTACGTTATATCAATATACCATAGTATTCAACTAAAGATATTGTGAAGAGAGTGAACGCACTTCCTAAAAATCTCTTTCAAGCATGGTATAAAATAACAAAATTTAACCATAAAAATGATGCGGCAACATTCACAATGTAGCCACTGCAATCTTTTCCAAACTGTAGCACCCCCCGGTGCAAAATTATTCCTCGATTCCCCCCTCCCCTACGTAAAATGGACAGTAAAACTTCTTGATGTTATATTGATTAAGGTTGGGTGCTTTCATGGAAGTTGCATTGGGTACATTTAGACAATGTATAACATTTAGAAAACATAACATTTTTTACTTAATTAAAGCTAAGAATAATATTATATGTTTTAGTACTTTTTGTTTCAATAATTTTTAAGTAAGTGTGTGAAATTGACAATTGTAGTGACATTTTCTCCGTGACGAGTCATTTCGACGTTTTTAGGCCAGAAAATACTCATAAAGGAGTAAAATGCGGATATCAGGCTGATTTTAATCTTTTGTATTGGAGTTGTGAAGGTAGTGTATGTTACTGCGTTTAGTTGAAGAATTATTGTTTAATTGAAACATTATTGTTTAATTGAAGAATCATTGTTTAATTGAAGAATCATTGTTTAATTGAAGAATCATTGTTTAATTGAAGCATTCTTGCTTAAATGAAGCATTATTATTTAATTGAAGAATCATTGTTTAATTGAAGAATCATTGTTTAATTGAAGAATCATTGTTTAATTGAAGCATTCTTGCTTAAATGAAGCATTATTATTTAATTGAAGAATCATTGTTTAATTGAAGAATCATTGTTTAATTGAAGAATCATTGTGTAATTGAAGCGTTATTGTCTAATTAAAGAATTATTGCTTGATGAGTGAATTATTTGATTGCAAAATTATGGCATTATTGTTTAAATAGGGAATTTTTTCACTTTGATTAAAAAAATATTGTATATTTTGAGCATTATTGCTAAATTAGAGCAATGTTTGATAAAAAAAATTATGGTTTAATTAAAGCATTATTGGTTAATCAAAGCATACTTATTTCAAGAACAACATCGATCGTGGGTTTTTTTTGACATATTTTCCTTTGTTATCTCCTTTCCAGAAGCGACAGTCAATGTGACGTCATTGATGGGCAAATGTTTTGTGTCATATGATGCTGATTTGACAACCACTGTTAAGGAGTACACTTCTAAAGGAACTGATCGTTTTTATTACAGAGAGGTAGAAATATTGATTTTGTAACGTTCATCAATAGTGAAAATCCGTGTTCAACTGGTACATTTTTCATGTGTATTATTATCATTATTTAATAACATACAGGGTGTATCAAAAAAGAAAACCTTTAGAAATTAACGTGTTGTGATGATTTCAGTTCCTATCACAATGTTACGTCTACGGATGCATAAAATATCGTCGACTGCGTTCATAAATTATACATATTTTGTTACAAGAACGAAAGCTTTTCTGTTCCTAGAATTTAACGTACTTCAATCAACAAAACGCGTAGTGTCCTTCACCAGTAGGATAAGTATAATGATCAAGCATTGAAAATTTATCATAGGTTAATTTCTAAAAGCCTTTTTTTGATACGTCGTGTAAATATTGTGATAGGTAATCAGGTATATTCAATATTTAGAAACTTTAACGAATTGTTTTAGTCCAATTTAGTACAAATAGTTATTAAAAATGATGTAATAATATATTTAATAGTTTCTGTTTTTTTAATTTGAATGCTTTAAACTATTTAAATGACGATAATTAAATCAACAACATTTCAAAACATGAAAAGAAAAGCTGTTGACGTATACACTGTGACCCAGTCTTTTATTTAACTGTAATTTGCACCTCGTTTTCCTTGCCTGCAGCACCCAATGTGTTAATAATTAAATAATTATAATAATTATAGTAATTTATACCTACGATAGAAATTATATCACTCGTTTTTGCTTTATTTTGTTGCGTTAGGCATACAACGCCGAAACTCGAGAGTTTGAAGATATACCGAACGAAGCTAGAAGACAATCTTACAAAGGAAAAGTTAGTTGAAGTTTTTTTTTCTTTATTTTAGCCATGTTTTTCCTCAACTTTTATATTTTTGTTACCAGGGGAAGGGTAAAGGAAAAAGTAAACAAAAGATGTCTTCCCATGCTGATGAAAAAACATCGATGACAGAAAATGGTGATGAAATGAAGGAGGTGGGTCAACTACGAACACTCGATGTGTTTGCTGGATGTGGAGGTACATATATGGATTACATGACTCACACAATGTACCAACTTCAACAAAGTACTTGTCAATAATAATGACAAATAATTTAATGTAGGTTTATCAGAAGGTCTTCATCAAGCTGGGATCGCTAAAACCCGCTGGGCAATCGAGAAGGATGAACCGGCGGCTCAGGCATTTCGCGCCAACAACACCGATACAATTGTCTTTACGGATGATTGCAACGATCTTCTGAAACTAGCCATGGATGGCGAAACTGAGAATACACGTGGTCAGCGGTTACCCAAACAAGGAGAGGTGGAATTATTGTGCGGAGGTCCTCCCTGTCAAGGATTTAGTGGCATGAATCGGTTTAGCTCCAGAGAGTATTCTTAAGGTTTGTGTTTAACAATAAAGGCATTTTGCCTATGATATAGTAGAAACGCAGTGTATTTTCAGGAGTATATCTATATTCTTACAGCTCTTAAGCATGGTTGTCATTAAGTCGCTTAAGTCATTCCGAATCTTTCCGAGTCTTTCCGAGTTGTTTTGTTGTTTTTCAAAACGTCTGGGACGACTCAACTCACTCAAGCTATGTAATTTTCATATATTCGTACTAGCACTGCCGAGAGATTGCTTAATTAATTTTACGCGAAACATTTAAAAATGGCGACTGTTGTTTATCAAAGACAAAGTCTTTTGGCTGGTTATTTGCTTCTTAAAATCGTTTTGCGCCATAAAAGGTAGCTTGCATTTCTCAACGGTCGTTTCGGTCGTCCGGATAGAGCAAAGTTCTATCCATGCGACCATGGTCGTTTCAGTCGTGTGATTCATTTGAGGTCATCCCGTCGCCTCTGAAATGTTCTCATACAGTCACACGGGTCGTATGTGAAATTTTGGCACGACTGAAACGACTATGACGACTTTATGAGAACCAGGCTTTAAATACTCTGAAGCAGGATGTTCTACGTTACAAGACCGACTTTTATAATGCCTTTATTTAATTAAAATGCCTACAGTTTTAACTGCACTGACATTTTCGTTGTCACACGGTTTCGACCTTTCATATATATATTTATACCCTGATGTACACGAAACACCTTTCTTATACATATTTCACTAAAACAGTGGAGTAACACACTCACCTTAATGTACGCTCCTGCTTTGAAGTGAGGCATTTTATACCCTGATGTACACGAAACACCTTTCATTTCCAGGGCATGTAGTTATAATTTCATCGCTCTCAAATACGTTATTCTTGTCTGTGGCTGATCTAGGGTACGTCAAAATACATTACAGCGGTACATTTTGGCATATATTTTCATATTCAGAGGCCAATTCATTGGTAAACTTATATTTTTTAGAAATTCAAAACCAACAGTGTTTTTCTGAAAGTACTTTAAATTTAAAATTGAGGAGCTACAATTTATTTTGACGAATGCTAGATCCGCCACTGATTGTTGTGTATGATAAAAAACTTATACGTCATCCAGACTAAATCAGACACGAATGCTTGCGTTACTTTTGTTGAAATGTGAGTTGCAAAATTAGAGCTGCATTGTAATCCCGCTTCTGACATTTTTTTGCCGACGCGCTCGAAACGAGGCTTTCCGTATCTACCATCTTTCATGTTTTCATTTTAGAACTCTCTCGTCGCGACCTTTCTCAGTTACTGCGACTATTATCGTCCAAAATATTTTCTCCTCGAAAATGTTCGAAATTTTGTATCATACAAAAAGAGCATGGTGTTGAAACTTACTTTGAGATGTTTGTTGAAGATGGGGTACCAGGTATTAGACCCTATGATATTGCTGTTAATGGTTTACATTCTGTTGTGTGTTATTCTAAATAAAGATGAGAAGTCAGGTATAGTGACCCCACGATATTGCTGTTAATGATTTACATTATGTTGGGTGTTAATCTTTATTATACCTGTTGCAACCGTTTATATTAAACACATGGATTGATGAGGGGTCATTTATTAGCATCCCTCCAGCTTGGCAGGAGGTTTGCTAATTTCTCTAAGAAATATCATTATACCAAGCAATTGTACTGAGCTTATAATAAAAATATCTCGGTAATCATGGTATTGAAGAGTGACAGAATTATAAAAGTCTAACACGGGTACAACCAATAAGTAGCTAAGAAAGTATAGTCTAAACAAGAGCAACCCCCGTGCAAAATTATCCTGAACCCCCTGATTAAACAGACATGGCTGGCAATGTTTCGTAAACAAGCATATCAACATCACGACAAAGAGATCACAAATTTTCCTCTCATTTTAGTGTACGTTTGGTATCCTGCAAGCGGGCAGCTATGGTGTACCCCAAACACGAAGGCGGGCCATCATAATGGCGGCTGCCCCAGGGCATCAGTTGCCGATGTATCCCGAGCCAACACATTGTTTTCATCCAAGAGCCTGCAAACTTAATGTGGTTGTTGATGATAACAAGGTAATCATAAAATTATCATCTCATGTTGTGTGTTGTTCCATTCAATTTACTGAAGATAGTTTGCAATCCACCTTTTCGACGGTAGACACGCACACGTTTAAAAATACGAAATCAAATTACAAAATTCGGACAATCAAATGGTCGGACATAGTATTGTATATGTAGAGTAGTGGCAATAAAATGGTTAGGTTTAGGAGATGCTTTTGAGTTTTGGGCATTTTGAATCTGATTCTAGTTATTCAGACAGATTATTTATAAAGGTAGGAGGCATAACAGTAAATATTAACCAATTTGCGTTAGAAAAAGCATAATGATTGAAAGAAAGCTTGAATACTGGCATGTTGTCGCGTTAATGACTTTTTTTGTAAGGATTGTTACGGGCCTTACGGTGTGATTTAAGAATTTCCAGGACGGATTCCAGCTGCATAAAGCACAAAAAGGCCATACAAATTTTTGAACTGTTTCGCTGTCTTCTAAGCACTATTATTATTATTGATGCATAAAATCTCCCTAAAACTGGCTTTTCACATTCATTTACGCGTTATATACGTAAATATGTAATTTTAAACTATAGCTATAAATTTAAATGTATGAAATTACGATGACGCTAAATGATAACATAAAACATTGTCTTATTATGAATATGTGTTAATTATATTCAAAGGCAGTCGTAAATCTCATCTGGAATCTCTTGATACATCGAATGATAAACATAAAAGTGACAGTTAAAAATAATTCTTCAATTTTCTTCGCTCGATGCAGCTAAAATCAGATCTGGATATTCTTTGGTAGGGTGGTTTCTTACAACGAAATGCACAGAACATGCATTTACGTAGTAACTTTGACGGCTGTCTCCATGCGATCAAAAGAAACCGAAAAGTGTACTGTTTAATCGCAAAATTACTTGAGAAGAGAAGTTACTTTCTAGATTGAATCATGAAAATATTGTTAAGTAAAAGAAATTTACCATCCAAATGAATTAAAATTTTATGACATAAGGGTTGAAAGCGAGTTTCAATTTAGACGATACAAGTTGCATGGCTTATTAAATCTTAATTTTAGAAACTATTATAAAAATTAGAAAATCCCTTTTTCCAAGAAGCCCATGGATGCTCTCGTTCATTATGGGAGAATTGAGAAAGTTACATTGTAAAGGTAACGAGTAAAAACGTGTTTACAATTGGTTTAAATTATAATTCAAGAAGCCAGGAGTTGTTTGAAGCTTTGTGGTATCCTTGGATGTTCTAGTTTCTTTTATGATAAGAACTCTTGTAAACAAAAGATAAAATTCGAAAGCAAAACCCCGTTTTCGGTCCATGCTTCCCGATACCTTCTTAAGCGTAAGGCACTAGAACGCCGCATGTTAACGTTTCGGTAGGAGATTTCGGCCCTCCACGCTATCCTACTTGGGAGATGCAATAGCAAGCTTCCGCCATCAGACCCGAGATCACCTGCGATAGGCTTTGCTCGGGGTACGCAGGAGAGTGCGGTCGCCACCGAAGTGTGGGCCCCTAAGCCACTGCATACTATATCGCACCCAGCTTCCACTGCTAGTTGACATCTACTATATGAAGTTTTAGCTTTATATATATATACATAAATTCAAAGCCTTACGAAAGTTGTGGTATTATTAATGTCACTACTGCGCATGCGCAGATTGTTTCTTTGATAAGTTGTGACTAAGTGAGCTAGTTGCCACAAATGTAGTGCAAGTACATCTAGTTAGTCGTTGCCATGACTATGAACAATTGGTCGAGTGGACTGCGCATGCCCTAGCGCATGCGCAGATGATTTCTCCATTAAATTGCTAATAAGCATGCTATTTACTTCAAAATCGATGCTAGTAGATGCAGTTGGTCGTTGCCATGACCATGAACTTGGCCAGCTGGTCAAGCCGACTGCGCATGCCCGAGCAGACTGCGCATGCGCAGATAATATATCTGAAAATTTGTTACTGAGCGAGGTAATTACTCCATAGTACATACAATTGGTCGTTTCCATGACCATGAACTTGGAGAGTTGGTGGAGTTGATGATCAGATTAATTCTCAATTAATTTGTGATGGAACGAGCTCTGAAATTGGTGCTTGTAAATGCGCTTAGCAAATTTACAATCATATATTTTTAGCATGCTCTTTGTCTTCTTTAGCTTGTTTTTGTTATGGCACTCGTAATATCCGCGACAATGTTAGAGATGTTTTTATTTTTCTCTATAACTTTGTATCTGCATATAGATTGCATGTCATATCCAAGCTTTCCTTTGACTTGACGAAAAATGGTTTTTATTCACTCTTACATTTTCTGTCTTTATAATTAGTCGTTCTGTACTTTTAAAATAAGAGTTATAAATGCCCCAAGACAATCTTCTTTCTATTTTATTGCCACTATTCTACAAAAAAAATACTATGTCCGAGCATTTGACTGTCTGAATTTTGTAATTTGATCTCGTATTTTTACCTCTTATGTGTTGTGTAGCGATGTTTTTATTTTATTGACCATCGTGACCAATTTTACATAAAATAAAACAACGTTAACTACGTTGAGATTATAACTATCTCAATTTTCATGTTTACATGAATCTGATTTTTATGTTTGCAGTTTGCATCAAATATCACGAGAAATGATTCTGCTCCATATCGTACAGTGACGGTACGAGATGCGTTGTCAGATTTACCAGAAATCAGAAACGGTGCAAAGGCAATAGAAATATCATACGATGGAGATGCACAGTCCCACTTCCAGAGACAGGTGGATACCTCGTAGTCCCGCTTCGTAGTAGACTTTCATATATGGATTAACTTTGGTATCGATAGCCATTTATAATTTTATTACATCTGATATCAGATCTTCACACTATTCTTAAACTGCATTAAATACAACATAAAAGCTGAAAATTCTGTTTACAGATCCGTATGTATAATGAAAACACCGTGTTGCGTGATCACGTGTGCAAAGAGATGACGTCATTGGTCGTTGCTAGGATACAGCGTATTCTCCAAGTACCCGGATCCGATTGGCGTGACTTACCGAACATATGTGTTCGCCTGGCAGATGGGAAATATACGGAGAAATTGCGTTACACACATAAGGATAAAAAGAATGGCACTAGTTCATCCGGGCAACAACGTGGTGTATGTAGCTGTGTTGAGGGTGCCCCCTGTGATCCACAGGATAGACAATTTAACACCCTTATCCCATGGTGTTTACCTCATACTGGAAACAGACACAATAACTGGGCTGGTCTCTATGGAAGACTGGAGTGGGATGGCTATTTCAGTACGACTATAACGAATCCTGAACCGATGGGAAAACAGGTGACCAAAACCTGTCAATTTTCTATTTTTTATTGACTTTAAAAGTTTGAGATTTATTTTCTTTAGGGACGTGTTCTTCATCCCTGCCAACATCGAGTTGTGAGCGTGCGTGAATGCGCTCGTTCCCAGGGTTTTCCAGATACTTACTGCTTTAAAGGAGATGTTCTTGATAAACATAGACAGGTATGAAGACTGTAGTGCGCATGCCTTTGTGTGATTCGGACCCAGTTCACACATCATCCGTTGATTTTGAATATGGTGTGAAAGTCGTACGTTTGGGGTCGTTTTTATACTACACTGGTTTGGAAAAAAACGCTAAAGTAATTGAAACAGTATGTTTATCTGCATGAGTTTGATTTGAAACGGTGTCTATCTGTAGGAGTTTCATTGAAAACAGTATGTTTATCTGCATGAGTTTGATTGGAAACGGTGTGTCTATCTGTAAGAGTTTCATTGAAAACAGTATGTTTATCTGCATGAGTTTGATTGGAAACGGTGTGTCTATCTGTAAGAGTTTCATTGAAAACAGTATGTTTATCTGCATGAGTTTGATAGAAAACGGTGTCTATCTGTAAGAGTTTCATTGAAAACAGTATGTTTATCTGCATGAGTTTGATTTGAAACGGTGTGTCTATCTGTAAGAGTTTCATTGAAAACAGTATGTTTATCTGCATGAGTTTGATTTGAAACGGTGTGTCTATCTGTAAGAGTTTCATTGAGTATGTTTATCTGCATGACAATTGATCTGTAAGAGTTTCATAATGAAAACAGTATGTTTATCTGCATGAGTTTTTGATCTATTAAGTTTCATTGAAAACAGTATGTTTTGCAGATGAAATTGAAATTGTGTTATCTGTAAGAGTTTCATTGAAAACAGTATGTTTATCTGCATGAGTTTAATTTAAAAATGGTGTTTAATCTGTAAGAGTTTCATTGAAAACAGTATGTTTATCTGCATGAGTTTAATTTGAAACAGTGTGTGTAAGATTTTCATTGAGTTTAATTTGTTTACATGAGTGTTTATTGAAACGAGTTTGTTGATCTGTAAGAGTTTCATTTAAAACAGTGTTTTGATAAACATAGTTTGGTTTGAAACTGTGTGATCAAGTTTTATGATTTTGATCTGCATGAGTTTTATTGGAAACGGTGTATCTATCTGTAAAAGTTTCATTGAATTGAAACAGTATGTTTATTTGCATGAGTTTAATTTGAAACGGTGTGTCTATCTGTAAGAGTTTCATTGAAAACAGTATGTTTATCTGCATGAGTTTAATTTGAAACGGTGTGTCTATCTGTAAGAGTTTCATTGAAAACAGTATGTTTATCTGCATGAGTTTAATTTGAAACGGTGTGTCTATCTGTAAGAGTTTCATTGAAAACAGTATGTTTATCTGCATGAGTTTGATTTGAAACGGTGTGTCTATCTGTAAGAGTTTCATTGAAAACAGTATGTTTATCTGCATGAGTTTGATTTGAAACGGTGTGTCTATCTGTAGGAGTTTCATTGAAAACAGTATGTTTATCTGCATGAGTTTTATTGGAAACGGTGTGTCTATCTGTAAGAGTTTCATTGAAAACAGTATGTTTATCTGCATGAGTTTGATTTGAAACGGTGTGTCTATCTGTAAGAGTTTCATTGAAAACAGTATGTTTATCTGCATGAGTTTGATTTGAAACGGTGTGTCTATCTGTAAGAGTTTCATTGAAAACAGTATGTTTATCTGCATGAGTTTGATTGGAAACGGTGTGTCTATCTGTAAGAGTTTCATTGAAAAACAGTATGTCTAACTTAACCATATGAATTTTATCGCAATTTTGCGAAACCTGTTAAAAATACGTGGTGTAGCCTGGATATTTAAGGAGCCTTATATCATAGAATTTTGCTACAGCATCTTGTTAAATCTTTGTTATAAAGCAAATTGATATGCTAGATCAATGTTGTATTTTTTTATTAGATTGGTAATGCAGTACCTCCCCCCATGGCCAAAGCTATTGGCTTGGAGATCAAGAAATGTTTGATAAATTCGGCAATCAATCAATTTCATCTACAATAGCACTACACATTAATTTCAACTTGATTTAATCAGCCACTTCTTTAGCTTATAGTTTTAATCATTTTTGCCATATTTCTTTTCTCAATGTGTTAGAAAGAGTTAGTGATGTAGGTTTATCTAATTGCTAGAGACTTTTATGAAGTGTTTTAGTCCATTTTTTTCAAATAGCAGCAGTTATTTAAATCGATTTAACTTTTGTACTAAGTTTTATATTTTCAATTTTTCTAACTGTTGATGCTTTACACAATTTAAATAGAAAAATAAAAGCTATGTTTTTATGTAAGAAACAAGGCGTTCACTGTACATGATCTTTGGTCGACAAAAAGTTCAGCATGTTTGGATGACATATTTTAATATGTATTTATGTTATTTAATATTTTAAGTGTGGCGTTATGGAAGCGTTTGTTGAATTTACTTTCAGGAACAATAACTTGCATGAAAATATCATGGAGAATGATTAAGTTTGAAAAGTCAATTGAAGATTGGATATTTACTATCGTATATCTTAGTAGAAAATATCCCTCACAATTGCATTTTATAATGCTTAAGACCGATGATTTGAAAGAGAAAAACGATCGCACATCGTTACAATGCTTCTTTAGTTATCAGAAACATCACAGAGTAAAAAGGACTTAAAATTCGTGTACAATAACCTGAACCAAGTTAGCCCACTTCAAAATTGCGTTTGTATGTAAAAGGTTTGAATGTTAACTACAGCTTGATAATCTTTTGGGAATTCTTGTCGTTCGTGTTTGTTTATTGCAAACTTGCGACATGACTCGTTTACAAAATCAATCCCATTTTTAACTCAGTCTTTGGTCAACCTCAGTACTAAGCTCCACTGCAAAACTCTCTTCTCTCTTTTCCATCTTCATTCTTGCCTGCAACACCCGAAAATTTTGCTGAAGTCTGGCCTAAAATAATGGTGTTTCGTTCGTAAAACTTTCGTTTATTTCCTTGTTTAAGCGCTTTTTAAGATAAAATTTGAGACGTTTTTGAAAGGCTATTGGTATTAAAAATGATTCAAGAAAGCCGACCAGAGCATGTTTCTCAAAGGAAAAAAGTTTTAGCTGAAAAACTTTCAAAGGTAAACTTGCTGTCAAGACAAGACGTTCAAGTTTGACAACCAAGATATCAGTTCTGTTGAATAGAAATGGTTTTTACTTTTAGGAGCAAGCAAATTTATCATTTTTGAAAGATAGTTTGACGAAAAGCGACGATTTGACAGAAAATATGGTAAGGACAAGTTTAGTAAAATTTTGGAATAACAACATCAACTTTCAAATTGAAGATTTGATTCATTAAAATAGCAAGGTTATATTATTTTCAGCGTGGTATCTTGTCATCATTTAACGAACGCTTAAGCAAGCTAGAAGAAAACATTTTACCTGTGCATAAAGAAACTGTTGAACTACAACGTCGACAAAGAAGTATCCTTTTACACTCTATTTTATTCATACTCAAGTTTATTTTCTTAAGGTGCAATTCTGTTTAAGTCTTTTGAAGAAGACAAACAATGAGGTTGGAAAACTTGCTCTCTCTCGCAGCCACACGACCATTTTAAACTATATGTTTCCCCTCTAAATTACTTTGCTGGTACTTATATCATCTCAGGGTAAACTGCAGCATCCCACCATGATATTGAACTAATATTTTCTTGCAAAATCGAAATGGTACAATCGGCTTTGTGTTGCAGCATATTTCTGGTTTTAAGTCACTGGCAGCAAATAAATTCACATCCTTGCAGCTATACAGGGACTTGATACAAGTTTTCCAACCTGGGCAAACAACAATGTTTCATTAATGCTATAACAGATACACATATGTTGTAGTTCCCTTGACCAATCTCCCCAGATATTGATAAAGTTTTACGAGGGCTAGATAATGTTATCAGCTATCATAATGTTGCTTCGAAAGAAGACCAGGACATCAGAGATGGGTGAGTGTTTCGATGATGGTTTGTATCCCCCTGACTAAAAGAAAAGGTTGTAAGATGGTTTTCTCCCCCCTGACTAAAAGGAAAGGATGGTAGGATGGTTTATCTACCTCTCCTTCTGTGATTTCATATGTTTATCAGCTGATTTTTTTACTCTTGTCCAAGTTCTTTCCAATGTGAAGTTGAAACAGAAATTGTTTTATCTAACTCCTAAATTTTCACGTCTTCATCCCTCATCATCCCTCATCATCTGTCTCTATCCCTTCATTATATTCATAAATTTCCATTATTTTTTCAGACCTGGTGCTGATGTCGATAGTTACATACAAAGCTTGATAAAAGTTCAAGATGCCATTAAATTTTTTGAAGACAATAATCCCAACAGTCCTGAGTTATCCCTCCTTGTGAGTTCATTTTGAAAACAACATACCCAATATTCCTGAGTTATCCCTCCTTGTGAGATCATTAAGTATTTTTTGAAAACAACATACCCAATAGTCCTGAGTTATCCCTCCTTGTGAGATCATTAAGTATTTTTTGAAAACAACATACCCAATAGTCCTGAGTTATCCCTCCTTGTGAGATCATTAAGTATTTTTGAAACAACATACCCAACAGTCCTGAGTTATCCCTCCTTGTGAGATCATTAAGTATTTTTGAAACAACATACCCAATAGTCCTGAGTTATCCCTCCTTGTGAGATCATTAAGTATTTTTGAAAACAACATACCCAATAGTCCTGAGTTATCCCTCCTTGTGAGTTAAGTATTTTTGAAAACAACATACCCAACAGTCCTGAGTTATCCCTCCTTGTGAGATCATTAAGTATTTTTGAAAACAACATACCCAACAGTCCTGAGTTATCCCTCCTTGTGAGATCATTAAGTATTTTTGAAAACAACATACCCAATAGTCCTGAGTTATCCCTCCTTGTGAGATCATTAAGTATTTTTGAAAACAACATACCCAACAGTCCTGAGTTATCCCTCCTTGTGAGATCATTAAGTATTTTTGACAACATACCCAACAGTCCTGAGTTATCCCTCCTTGTGAGATCATTAAGTATTTTTGAAAACAACATACCCAATAGTCCTGAGTTATCCCTCCTTGTGAGATCATTAAGTATTTTTGAAAACAACATACCCAACAGTCCTGAGTTATCCCTCCTTGTGAGATCATTAAGTATTTTTGAAAACAACATACCCAACAGTCCTGAGTTATCCCTCCTTGTGAGATCATTAAGTATTTTTGAAACAACATACCCAACAGTCCTGAGTTATCCCTCCTTGTGAGATCATTAAGTATTTTTGAAAACAACATACCCAACAGTCCTGAGTTATCCCTCCTTGTGAGATCATTAAGTATTTTTGAAAACAACATACCCAACAGTCCTGAGTTATCCCTCCTTGTGAGATCATTAAGTATTTTTGAAAACAACATACCCAATAGTCCTGAGTTATCCCTCCTTGTGAGATCATTAAGTATTTTTGAAAACAACATACCCAACAGTCCTGAGTTATCCCTCCTTGTGAGATCATTAAGTATTTTTGAAAACAACATACCCAACAGTCCTGAGTTATCCCTCCTTGTGAGATCATTAAGTATTTTTTGAAAACAACATACCCAACAGTCCTGAGTTATCCCTCCTTGTGAGATCATAAAGTATTTTTTGAAAACAACATACCCAACAGTCCAGAGTTATCCCTCCTTGTGAGATCATTACATATTTTTTCAAGTCAATCTTGCTTAATTAAAAAGTTAATTTCCATTTCAGACATCTTTAATGGAAACAGGACGTGAACAAATGGAACGTTCATTTAGACAGTTCCTGGCGCTAAACAGTAGTCCTCTTGAAGCTGAAACATTGATTGATTTATTGAATTCTAATGAAGGTTGTCAATAGTTCTTGGGGAGGTCAAACTATAGAAAGTTTTAGCAATTTTTTCGGAGGCGTTGTAGATTATATAAAGGCAGTGATTTTCAAAATATCATTTCCCCAACAAATTAGCGCGTAATCCAGGTTTCCATTTGTCTTAACATAGTAATGCCTTTAGGTCAATCTATGTGAAAAATTTCGTTATCCTGTTTAAAACTTAGTTAAACAGTTAGGCCTGTTTCAAACGTCGCGTTTTACATGAGACGAATGCATTTGAAATAAAAGCTAATGAGGAATTTTATCTCATTTTCTTTTCTCTTTAGTGCATTCGGTACATGGCCGTATGTAAAATGTGACGTTTGAAACAGGCCTTAGTCTCGCCATCTTATGTTAAAGACACACGTTATTATGCGTCAGATTTAAATCATTATATCTCAATTCACATTTTTGTATTTCTTTGCAGAAACAGAAGAATCCACGCCTCAATTTAAACCTATAAATGGTAATAAAAAAAAAACAAAGAAATTTCGAGATCAATATTTTAAAACGATAAGCGAAAATGTCTTCTCGTAAATGATCTTTCGCCACTTTTCTAATGATCTCTAGTCTCCCAAATGTTATTTTCTTTTCCACGTTTAGACGAAGCTATAGAAGATTTGAGTAAAATAGCGGCTTGGCTGGTCACAGAAGCCCAATCTAAAGGTATTTCCTTGAAAATATGTTTCACTTTCATTATGGGTTTGGTTGTAACGCGAATTTAGCTAGAGTTTAGAAAAGCGAACGAAACACGAGCCTAAGGCGAGTATGTTCCATTAAACTAAAATACATGGAACGCTACCTGAAGTAAATGAATCCAACTTTCCGACGGTAGACATACGTGGCAAAAATACGAGATCAAATTACAAAATTCGGACTGTGAAATACTCTGACATAGTATTGCATATGTAGAATAGTGGCAATAAAATGGTTAGGAGATGCTTTTGAGTTTTGGAGCATTTTTTAATCCGATTGTATTTATTCAGAACGATTATTTATAAAGGCAGAAAGCATACAGTAAATATTAAACATTTTGGGTTAGAAAAAGCATAACGATCGAAGGAGAGCTTGAATACTGGCATGTTGTCGCGGTAATGACTTTTATGTAAGGATTGTTACGGGCCTTAACGGCGTGACTTAAGAATATCCAGGACGGTTCCAGCTGCAAAAGCGCAAAAATGCAAGCCATACAAAATTTTGAACTGTTATTTTTATTAAATGTTGCTTTCGCTGTCTCTTATCACTATTATTATTATTGATGCATAAAATCTCCCTAAAACTGGATTTTCACATTCATTTACGCGTTATATACGTAAATATGGAATTTTAAACTATAGCTATAAATTTCAATGTATGAAATTACGATGACGCTAAATGATAACATAAAACATTGTCTTATTATGAATATGTGTTAATTGTATTCAAAGGCAGTCGTAAATCTCATCTGGAATCTACATGATACATCGAATCATAAATATTATAAAAATAACAGTTAAAAAAAATTCTATGACTTGCAATTTTCTTCGCTCGATGCAGCTAAAATCAGATCTGGATAATCTTTGGTTGGGTGGTTTCATACAACGAAATGCATAGAACACGCATTTACGTAATAAATTGGACGGCTGTCTCTATGCGATCAAAAGAAGTCCTTTTAATCCGAAAAGTGTACAGTTTATTCGTAAAATTATTCGAGAAGTAAAGTTACTTTCTATATTGAATCATTAAAATATTGTAAGATAAAAAAATTTACTATCAAAAATGTATCAAAATTTTATAACATAAGGTTTGAAACCGAGGTTCAATTTAGACGATACAAGTTGCATGGCTTATTAAATGTTATCTTTGTAGAAACTATTATAAAAAGAAAACAATTTTTTCCATGAAGCTGGGTGCCTTTGTTCGTGATGAGAGAGTTACATTGTATAAGGAGGCTCTCATTCGTCACGAGAGAATTATGAGAAAGTTACGTGGTAACGAGTAAAAAACGTGTTTACAGTTGGTTTAAATTATAATTCAAGGAGACAGAAGTTGTTTGAACGTATCCTTGAATGTTCTAGTTTCTTTATGATAAGAACTCTTGTAAACAAAAAGATAAAATTCGAAAGCAAAAAACCCCGTTTTCGGTCCATGCTTCCCGATACCCTCTTAAGCGTAAGGCACTAGAACGCCGCATGTTAAACGTTTCGGTAGGAGATTTCGGCCCCTCCACGCTATCTTACTTGGGAGATGCAATAGCAAGCTTCCGCCCATCAAACCCCGAGATCACCTGCGATAGGCTTTGCTCGGGGTACGCAGGGAGAGTGCGGTCGCCACCGAAGTGTGGGCCCCTAAGCCACTGCATACTATATCGCACCCAGCTTCCACTGCTAGTTGACATCTACTATACCTAGTATTGACTTTATATATATATACAAAAATTCAGAGGCTTACGAAAGTTGTGGTATTAACAAAGTCACTACTGCGCATGCCCAGATGATTTCTTTGATAATTTGCGACTTAGTGAGCTAATTGCCACAAATGTAGTGCGAGTACATTTAGTTAGTCGTTGCCATGACTATGAACAATTGGTCGAGTGGACTGCGCAGGCTCGAGCGCATGCGCAGATGATTTCTCTATTAAATTGCTACTAAGCATGCTATTTACTTCAAAATCGATGCTAGTAGATGCAGTTGGTCGTTGCCATGACCATGAACTTGGCCAGCTGGTCGAGCCGACTGCGCATGCTCGAGCAGACTGCGCATGCGCAGATAATATATCTGAAAATTTGTTACTGAGCGAGCTAATTACTCCATAATCTGTACTAGTACATACAATTGGTTGTTGCCATGACCATGAACTTGGAAAGTTGGTGAAGTTGACTACGCATACTGCATTAATTCTCGATTAATTTGTGACAGAGCGAGCTCTGAAATTGGTGCTTGTAGATGCGCTGAGCAAGTTTTCAATCATATATTTTTTGCATGCTACTTGTCTTCTTAAGCTTGTTTTGACAAATGCATATTAAACTTATCAACACTTTGTTACGGCACTCGTAATATCTGCGAAATGTTTTTAATTTTCTCTATAACTTTGCATGTCATATCCAAGCTTTTTTTTCATTTGACGGAAAATGGTTTTTATTCACTCTTAACACCTTTTGCCTTTATAATTAGTCGTTCTGGATTTCTAAAATAAGATTTACAAATGCCCCAAGAGCATCTCCCAACCATTTTATTGCCACTATTCTACATAAACAATACAATGTCCGACCATTTGATTGTCAGAATTTTGTAATTTGATCTCGTATTTCTGACGCGTGTGTTTACTGTCGGAAAGGTGGATTGAAGCCAAATCTTACACCCTGATACGCGAAATTTTACCCAAGACACGCGAGTGTTGTGTTTCGAGATTCTCTCGCGGGGTGACGATTGAACTACACACGCGTGTCCGGGGTAAAATCTCGCGTGTCTGGGTGTAAAATTTGGCTTCAAAAAATTATTAGGCAGCGTCCCATGTATTTTAGTTCAATGGTATGTTCAAAAATTTCACGACTGCGCTGATAGCGATTTCAATTTTCGTGTTTTGATGGTCTGATCCAAAGTCGGACATCGACCAATCAGAGCACGCGTTTGGCATATGGTATTTTATAAAAGAATTTTTTGTTCTTTCAGACTTTATGAATGTGTACAGTCAAATTCGATCAAGTGTCTTAATGAAGACCTTACAAGGGTTTGTGATGTACTTGTTACAAGAAACAATGGGAAAAATGCGTGATCCGTTATCAGTATTATACATAACGCAGTCAAACGTTCACTAATATACAATTTTTTTATAAAACAAGCTTTCGGCTCTCTGTCTACAGCCTTCGACGGGTTATAAAAAAATATTTTATAGCCGAAAGCTTGTTTTTATAAAATATTTTATATCAGTGAACGTTTGACTGCATTAAGAAATAATGGGTTTCTATAATTTCGTAAAAGAACTGTTGCTAATGTGCATTTAATATACACGACGATTTTTTTGAGAATAGACATGTTTCTACATTTCTTGATGTCATCTTCAGTAGACATTATGAGATGTCGAAATATGTCTATTCTCATAAAATTCGTCGTCTATATTAAATGCAGAATAATGGGTTCTTTTCATAAAATATTCAAGTTTTTTTGTTTTCGACTTTCCTCAGATTAGTCGAGGGACACTCGCTAGGAAAGATAGAAAGTTATTCTCCTGCCAACATTGTAAGTACATAAAAGTCAGTCTATCTTTTTATCTATAATCTTTTTATCTGAAAAGTTAGAAAAATTTTTTCATCGGAAATGTTGATGTTTCCCCCGGGGGGTGGGGGGTGTTGTCAAGATTTGTTTTACTAGAGGAAGCGAGATTTTTTACCGATGTTTCACCCATTAGAGAGATAGTCTTTTCTGGATACGAAGAGATGGTTTTATTGTAGGGGCTAAAATTTTCAACAGGATTTCCCTGAAGTGTCAAGGTTAACGTCTTCAATGATAATCTCACAATGTACAAACTTATTTACATCTTCAGATGATCAGTCCGAAGTTGAAACAGTTAAGCGGCATCACTCCTCAAAGAAAATCAACTATGAAAAGAAATCTTGTGCGTCGTGTACCATCGAAAGCGTTTGAATACACAGGAAATCGGAAAGTCAACTCACCAGCTGCAATGTTCGATTTGTCAACATCCAAAGAGGATGAAGAGTAATGTATTTTATTGTGTATTTTTGTTCTGTGTTTGTAAACTTTTGTCGTTCGGCGTTCGTCGTAATTGCTCGTAATTGTTCGTCGTAAGAAGATGATTTCGTAAATCCAACTGGATAAAAATGCTCTTCAACCGACAGGCTTAGTGGCTCTTCCCCATTGAACTAAAATACTTGGAACGCTACCTGAAGCAAATAATTGAAGCCAAATCTTAAACCCAGACACGCGAGATTTTACACCAGTCACGCGTGTTTGGTGTTTCGAGATTCTCTCGCGGAGTAATAATTGACTACACACGCGTGTCTGGGGTAAAATCACGTCTTCAAAAATCATTAGGGTTTTGTATTACAGGTAGCGTTCCAGGTATTTTAGTTCAGTGGTCTTCCGTCACGTGTTATAGACCGCATTTTCACACAATAATGATTATACAGAAGGTCACTCAGGTGTACAACACGTCCTCATGTCGGCCATTATTCCAGCCAGATGATTAAGATTTCTCACTTGTTTCCAACCATTAAAATTACATTGCGTCATTACTTAATAATGAATTCAAGTATATTTTGACTCAAGAAATGACTTCGGATCATTTTAAAGGTTTCGAAAAAGTCAAAAACCTTAATCATCTGGCTGGAATAATGGCGGCCACCATGCGCGGCACGACATGCGCGAGGACAAAACATCAAAGGCTCCGACATGAGTGACTCTTCTGTATATTCTTAATCTGTGACATTATCGTTAAAATGGCTGAGTATTCAAGTTAAAGCAATTAGCTAAACCAGGCAGAATTTATCTCAATAATCTTCCGAAACCTTTAACTTTGATTCTTTCCTCGAACTCGTTGCTTTTGTGTTTTAACTCCAACACTGTTATCTTTTAAAGATTCATACGTAGAAACAAATTTCTTTATTTATTTAGTGAGATAGAAGCTGGTCGATTCATCACTCTTTCTGCGGCACTTTTAAAACTTCTCCAGGTTTGTTGCACATAGTTGTTTTAAAGCGTATTTTAAAGTGTATTTTAAAGTGTTTTTTAAAGTGTATTTTAAAGTGTATTTTTTAAAGTGTATTTTAAAGTGTATTTTTTAAAGTGTATTTTAAAGTGTATTTTAAAGTGTATTTTAAAGTTATTTTTAAAGTGTATTTTAAAGTGTATTTTAAAGTTTATCTTTTAAAGTGTATTTTAAAGTGTATTTTTTAAAGTGTATTTTAAAGTGTATTTTAAAGTTTATTTTTTAAAGTGTATTTTAAAGTGTATTTTTAAAGTGTATTTTAAAGTGTATTTTTTAAAGTGTATTTTAAAGTTTATTTTTTAAAGTGTATTTTAAAGTGTATTTTTTAAAGTGTATTTTAAAGTGTATTTTAAAGTGTATTTTAAAGTGTATTTTTAAAGTGTATTTTTAAAGTGATTTAAAGTGTATTTTTTAAAGTGTATTTTAAAGTGTATTTTAAAGTGTATTTTAAAGTGTATTTTTTAAAGTGTATTTTAAAGTGTATTTTAAAGTTTATTTTTAAAATGTATTTTAAAGTTTATTTTTTAAAGTGTATTTTAAAGTGTATTTTTTAAAGTGTATTTTAAAGTGTATTTTAAAGTGTATTTTAAAGTGTATTTTTTAAAGTGTATTTTTTAAAGTGTATTTTAAAGTGTATTTTTTAAAGTGTATTTTAAAGTGTATTTTAAAGTGTATTTTAAAGTGTATTTTTTAAAGTGTATTTTAAAGTGTATTTTAAAGTGTATTTTTAAAGTGTATTTTAAAGTGTTTTTTTAAAGTGTATTTTAAAGTGTATTTTAAAGTGTATTTTAAAGTGTATTTTAAAGTGTATTTTAAAGTGTATTTTTTAAAGTGTATTTTAAAGTGTATTTTTTAAAGTGTATTTTAAAGTGTATTTTTCGATGCAAAAGTTATTTTGCAGATATGTCATTCCTAGAGTGAACGGACATTGATAAATTTGATCATTTGTAAAGAACATAGAGATGGTATTTTTGACGTTCTCATTCAAAATTTGATTGAAACGTTGATTGTCGAGGAGAAGTAAGTCGCTTTATGAGAAGAATTTGTTTGGAAATTTTTCACGTTTTTAAACGTTTTTCATTCCTTATTGAGGTCATGGAAAACGGCACGAAAATTAATTGCGAAAAGAGAATATTTCTCTCTGTTGCCTCTTCTTCCCGTGCTCAAGTATGTTAAATCTGTGTTGCCCTTGTTCTCTCAAGCATTACAGGTAAATAGGAAACTTTACAGGTATCCCTTTTTTCTTAGGAAAAATTTAGAGCATATTAAATGTGGCCCAAACTTTGCGAACATACAATTGCGCCATATTCTTGATGAAGAGTGTCACAGTTTTTATAATACCAACATGTTATATCATGTATTCTGATTTAATATGTTACATATTACTATATTTTAACTTGTTTTTTTGTTACATGTGGTCATTTTCACGTGTAGCCTAAGAAAATCTTAAAATTTCATCTGTTCTAGGGAGTTCGTAATCCAACTCAGCAAGCAATCCCAAATCTTTTTGTTAATTTGGAGTCCGTGGTAGGATATTTAAAACTTTATCGATGTGTTACATCATCTTGCAGGGGGGCAAGGGCGAAACTAGAACGTTAAGTGGGGAGGAAATATTCATATATTCAGCTCTGCTTGACTGATTTGGTTTGTTAGCGATGATAATTTCAAATGAAAATTTGCAGGGAAGTACTGAATATGTAAATATTCACCCACCCACCCTCACTCCTTTAACGCTCTAGGCTCGTTCCTGAATGGATGTGTTCTCTCGCTCTATCTTGTAAATATTCACCCACCCTCCCTCTCATTTAACGTTCTAGTTTCGTCCCTGAATGGATGTGTTCTCTCGCTTTATCTTGTAAATATTCACCCACCCTCCCCTCACTTAACGTTCTAGTTTCGTCCCTGAATGGATGTGTTCTCTCGCTTTATCTTGTAAATATTCACCCTCCCCCTCACTTAACGTTCTAGTTTCGTCCCTGAATGGATGTGTTCTCTCGCTCTATCTTTCTTTTGTTCATTGCTTTAGGGAGCTAAAGCTTTGGATGACTTTACTGAAAATATCAAGGTTTGTTTGTTGAACGTGATCGTAGCAAAGATGTTGAAATTCATGACAACTTATAAAGCTTTGTTGAATGTAATTAATTACAGCAATGAATCTTACTAAACGTCTTCTTCATTAATGACATTGACGAGATCATTTATTTTATGCTACCATAATTTCTCTTTACATCCATGACGTCTCTCTCAGAGAAGGATCCAGGATGATTGTTTGGGGAGGGTACCTTAGTTTGGATTAGATTTTTTGACTTTTGTAGATGTCATCGTGCCATGTCACACTTTAGTTCATTTCTGTTATAGTAATATTTTGTAAGAAAATTCACCTAACCTCTTCTTCACTTCCTCTTGGTAAGGAGGGTGAGCACCTTCACTTTATTAACAGGTGTACTCAGCCCCACCTTACTAACAGAGGTGCGCTCTCCACCCCACCTTACTAACAGAGGTACGCACACACATCCCACCTTACTAACAGAGGTGCGCACACACATCCCACCTTACTAACAGAAATACACACCCTCACCAGTAAATTCATGGCATTTTTATTGTTACTTGATGTTTTCTTTTCTTTAGCATGACCCTGACAAGCAATCAAATATGCCTAAAGATGGCACTGTTCATGAACTCACAAGCAATGTACGTAATGTGACTGACTAGACTTAAAGCAATGTTGCTAGTCTTACATGATCTCTCGTGTATTTCGTCTGTAAATGCATTTTCTTTGTCAAGTAAATTAATTTCGCGAGCGAAAGTTTTTTATAAAGATATTCTTTGTTGTATTATTTTATAGACGTTGATATTTCTTGAGCACCTGTTGGGATATACGGACACTGTTGGAAATATGCTCTTAAACTCAGGTAATATTTAAGATGCATTATCTTAATGTTGATTATTTCAGTTTTATCCTAAAACATTTTTGAACGATGGTCTTGCCGGTGAATGACCCTATGATTGGATATTGACGATCGTTTCTCATGTACATTAGTTTCAAAATTGAATTGTTCTTGAATACATAGATTTAGAATCACTGAACGGTAAAGCTTGTGAGAAACATGAGACCAGACCTAGCGTAAGATTGCCTTCTTTATTGAAGTATTTATTCGTCGTCAATATTCACAAGTTCTGACTCAATTATCCACACATACCTCGCTCTACACCTGGATGATACATTTTACTGTTATTTATCAACAAATGCCCCAATTTATATGAACAAACGTACTAGATCACGGCTTTTGTTTAAGCTTACGTGAAAAGGAATGAATGAAAAGAACAGATACTTTGCATTTAAGTAAGTTGTACATTTTTGTTCATATAGAATCTGTAATGGATCCACGAATTGGTGACAGTGTATCACCTAAAACTCTTGTTGCTCGATACTTTGGTAAGTTTTCAAAATTCTTTCCTTATAAATGCATTCTTCTTTATCATAGCTTACGTGTGTATTTTAAATGTTGAAGGTCGTGTTCTTGGTGCTCTTGGATTAAATCTTGAACTGAAGTCGAAAAGTTACGTTACAATGTTGGGTCAAGTTGCCCTGTCTGGGATATTCTTATTAAACAATTATAACTACATTTTGAAAGGATTGCAGAGGTTAGTTTCTTTAATATTTTATAACATACACTTCTCAATGACTGACTACCGTAAAATAGTTAGAGATTAGAGAATTTGAATTTTATCATTTTAACACTATATAAAACTGTGTCGGAATTCATAAAATAAAAATTCGATCTAAACATGTGGCTGGCTACGCTACTGCTGACGATGACTTGGGAATAAAGTTGAAAGAGGTGCCATGCAGAAAACTGCTATAGTGGCGAGAATCTCTCGTCCATACGCAGTTCTATAGAGATTTGACTCGTCTCCCATCTTTGTGGGCTTGGTGCGAGTTCTAATTTCGTCCAAGTCACATGTTTTCATGTTGGGATAAAAGCGCGAGGATTCGTATTATCAACACTAGAACATCGTAAGGTTTCAAATATTCGATTTAACTGACAAGTAGAGGTACTTGTGGCAATATAGCGAAGGATTAAGTTCAAAATTCATGCTGCAATATCGCATCTTATAAACTATAAAAGCCGGCAATTCATATCAGGAATCTTCTAACCTGGCGATGAAAAGCTTTTGGAAACGTTACTTTACGTAACTTTAATTCAACATGAAATATTTGTATCATATGGAAACAACGATAAAAGTAGAAAATTGCCTTAAAATTGCGTCGGCTGATACTGAAATTCTAATATGAGCAGCATAACTTTAATAAAATAATATTAACTCGTGGAATATTAATTATACATTTTACAAGAGATAAACAAAATCATTCAAAAATATCTTTATTAATTGCATATTGACTTAACGAGTGATATATGTATTTGAATTTCTTTTGAGGTACGATATTTCCACAACTGCGCGAATAGTGCATTATTATTGATTTTAAAATCACGTGATAAATATGTGAATAGTTTTAACTATTATTTATACTTTTAACATAAGACGCTAAGATTTGTGCACTTCATGACCACTATATTGGTATGTTTATGATTGCAGTTTTCTTTTATCAACAAAATGATACGAAATCATTTTAATTTATTGAAGTATGTTGCGATTTAATGTCGTTGGTTCTTTTCTAGTTATATTGTTGTCGAGTTGTCTCGATCATGTCTTCCAAACCTAATTTATATTGTGCATTAATTTCGGACGCTCTCTGGAACATTTCTTCCCTCTTTCATATTCCTGCAACTTCATCAAAGATGTGGCATAGTTTTGAGCAAGTATACCTTACCTTTGTTTGGAGTTAGCTCTAACTCTTCAAAACATTCAAAGCAATTTCATAATTTTTCCTTGCAGACTCCTTTTGGTTCATTTGTAACAGCAAATTTCCCAAGACTTTATGACAATCTACTTTAAGGGATGTTTTCCAAGGAACTCGTCCACTAAAGCTGTAGCTTCTTCATAGCAATCTTTCTCCATAGCAATCAGTTCATTGAAACTTTTACTTGGTGACGTTGTGTGCTCTGATATTTTCTTAAATAACCAAGCATGAGAAGCGACAAAATCACGTCAACTTTCGTCAAAGGGGACGAGTTCTCTCTTCCATGTTTTGTTTCCTTAAGTCACGCGATTCTTCGATATTATTAGCAGCTTTTTCAAAATATTCTCGCTGTTTGTTGGGTTGCTCTTTTCGTGTTTTGATTTGTTGAGATAGTATCGACCCAACTGGTATTTGAAATGTGCTTTCAGTAATGGTTCGTCATCTGGAAATTCACTTCTATTAATCATCGATGACTTTCTCCATTTTTCGAAATAGCCATCGGACAGCCATGATTTTCTACCTTCATGATCAACCAGAATGCAATCAAAATCAACCTTTTGTCTTATTTTCCCGTGCTTTTCTGCTAAGTCGGAGCAAGTTTGTGCAAATTTGATCAGTATCTCTTCAGAAATGATGCCATTGATGGCCGTATTAAAAAAGAATCTGCATGACGATTGAAATAAATCGCTTGTCATCAATATTTGTGAAACTTGTTCATTCCCAGTGGTACAGGTCGAAAGGACGTCTTCAATATTTTCTTCTTCTTTTGAGTATTTCTCTTCCATCAATGAAACCATCTTTTGAATAACTTTTCAGTGTTGCATTGTGACAAATTTCAAGGTAATGCTGAATGTGCTGAATGGATATATCATTTGCTTGTCCTTTAGGATCCATCCTTATGTGTCGAGTGTTCTTTTTTTAGGTTCTCTCCTCGGTCAAAGTTACAACTTCAGATTATATTTTCTATTTTAAATGCAAAATGGTTTAGTTAATTTGTGTTCACGTCTGTTTGTTTCTCTGTATGTCGTGTTTTAATTCTCAATTCACAATAGCTTGTTTATCAATTTATTAGAAACTTTGGTTAAATTATACATGTTCATCGCATTCGTTTGGTTGTGAGTGTTTGTGACGATCGACTGATCGCCATTGATGGAATTTTGAAATTATGTTATTGCTGTTGACAAATCAAAGTTTAAAACTGTTTTTCACATCGTTCTTATGTTATTTCAATAATTATAAAGATGCTTTACCTGTTGTTGAACTTCCTCAAGTCTTGACTTGTCACACGTTTAAATGTTTCTCCTAATGCATCCGTCTTCAAATTCAATTTTCACATGATGCGCGCACTATTTATGATTTTGCTGAGTTTTTTGTAACCTAAGCAATTTTAGTTCTTATTTATCAATCGTATAATTAAATCCACGTGAAACACACAGCAAAATTTTGGAAGCATTCATTTTTTTGTGAATTATACAATAGTGGTGATTGCGAAATATTTCAGTTATGTATTGTATTTCTCGAGACTCATTAGTATGAGAATGTAAAATCTTGTACATGTATATCCTGCAGAACCATTTATTGTACATGTATATCCTGCAGAACCATTTATTGTACATGTATATCCTGCAGAACCATTTATTGTACATGTATATCCTGCAGAACCATTTATTGTACATGTATATCCTGCAGAACCATTTATTGTACATGTATATCCTGCAGAACCATTTATTGTACATGTATATCCTGAAGAACCATTATTTTATCATACGAGAACAATTTTTTTACATCAGAGTTCATACATATATTTTATGTCAATTATGAGTAATTTGATGTGGAAAACTTAATTCCTTATATATTCCTTATATTGTTTGTCTGTATGTTGTGTTTTAAACCTCAATTTACAACTATTTACATGTGCTAGTTTATATGTGTTGAGATTGCATTCGTAGGGTACAAATATTGAGCGTTTTTGACGATGTTATGATCCTCGCGTTCCTTAGTCATGTTGCCACAAAAGGGGCGAATCGATGAAACGAATAGAAGTGTTCTTGCGCTATATTTTATTACTAAATATGATATCTAAAATACGTATTCTTTATTATGAATACAAAAGCTCTACATTCAGCTTTTCTAAGCTGTCAAATTGCCAACCAACTATTCATAGCGTCGATTTGATGTTGTAAACACGAGTCATCACTGTTGATGGAATTTTTATTGCTATAAAATTATGGTTTACATCCTTCTTATATTATGTTCATAATTATAAAGATGCTTTACATGTCATTGTTTTACCTCAAGTCTTGACTTTTCAAAGTTTTAATGTTTCTTTTCTAACTACGATTTATTTACTTTCGCGTCTTCAACTAATTTCACATATTATGCACTTCTTAAGGTTTTTGCCGTTTTAGTAACCTTGGAAATTTCATTTATTATTAATTGATTGTTTATTAAAATCCACATGGAGTCCACAAAAAATGTCGGAAGCCAGCAATGATCATTGCTCTTTTCAACTACCATTATTGTAAAGAAAATATTTTAATTATGTATTGTGTTAGTAAACAGTATTTATTATATATATCTCATCTGTCATCAATGTAAGGATGTTAAGATTTTGTAAATGCATATCCGGCGCTACTTGTTGTTTGTTCCATGAAAGGCAATCAAAGTCCTTATATACTTTATTGTTGTGTCTTCATCATGAGTGATATGATGTTTGAAACTTCACTTCAAATTACTCCAGTGTCGTGTTTTCATATTTTAAATTAATTTCCGTTGGGTCTTTGAGCAAAACTATATTTGAAGTAGATACCGAAATTCTAATATGCTGCCCAACTTTAATAAAATAATATTAACTCATGGAATATTAATTATACATTTTACAAGAGGTAAACAAAATCATTCAAAAAAATATCTTTATTAATTGCATATTGACTTAACTAGTAATATATGTATTTGAATTTTTTGAGGTACGATATTTCCACAACTGCGCGAATATTGAATTATTATCGATTTTAAAATCACGTGATGTATATGTGAATAGTTTTAACTATTATTTATACTTTTAACATAAGACGCTAAGATTTGTGCACTTCATGACCACTATATTGGTATATTTATGATTGCAGTTTTCTTTTATGAACAAAATGATACGAAATCATTTTAATTTATTGAAGTATGTTGAGATTTAATGTCGTTGGTTCTTTTTCTAGTTATATTGTTGTCGAGTTTTCTCGATCATGTCTTCCAAACCTAATTTATATTCTGCATTAATTTCGGACGCTCTCTGGAACATTTCGTTCCCTCTTTCATATTTCTGCAACTTCATCAAAGATGTGGCATAGTTTTTGAGTAAGTATACCTTTCTTTTGTTTGGAGTTAGCTCTAACTCTTCAAAAACATTCAAAGCAATTTCATAATTTTTCCTTGCAGTCTCGTCTTCTTTCATTTGTAACAGCAAATCACCCAAGACTTTGTGACAATCTTCTTTAAGGGAATGTTTTCCAAGGAACTCGTCCACTAAAGCTAAAGCTTCTTCATAGCAATCTTTCGCCATAGCAATCAGTTCATTGAAACTTTCTACTTGGTGACGTTGTTTGCTCTGATATTTTCTTAAACAACCAAGCATGAGAAGAGACAAAATTACGTCAACTTTTGTCAAAGGGGACGAGTTCTCTCTTTCCATGCTTTGTTTCCTTAATTTGCAAGATTCTTCGATATTATTAGCAGCTTTTTCAAAATATTCTCGCTGTTTCTTGGGTTGCTCATTTTGTCTTTTGATTTGTTGAAATAGTATCGACCCAACTGGTATTTGAAATGTGCTTTCAGTAATGGCTCGTCATCTGGAAATTCACTTCTATCGTACTCATCGATGACTTTCTCCATTTTTCGAAATAGCCATCGGACAGCCATGATTTTCTACCTTCATTATCAACCAGAATGCAATCAAAATCAATCTTTTTTCCTGTTGTCCCGTGCTCCTCTGCTAACTCGGAGCAAGTTTGTACAAAGTTGATCAGTATCTCTTCAGAAATGATGCCATTGATGGCCGTATTGAAAAGAATCTGCATGATGATTGAAATAAATCGCTTGTCATCAATATTTGTGAAACTTGTTCATTCCCAGTGGTACAGGTCGAAAGGACGTCTTCAATATGTGTTGCTTCTCTTTGAGTATTTCTCTTCCATCAATGAAGCCATCTTTTGAATAACTTTTCAGTGTTGCATTGTGACAAATTTCCAGGTAATGCTGAATGTGCTGAATGGATATATCATTTGCTTGTCCTTTAGGATCCATCCTTATGTGTCGAGCGTTCTTTTGTTAGGTTCTCTCCTCGGTCAAGGTTACAACTTTAGATTATATTTTCTATTTTAAATGCAAAATAGTTTAGTTAATTTGGGTTCACGTCTGTTTGTTTTTCTGTATGTCGTCTTTTAATCCTTAATTCACAATAGCTTGTTTATCAATTTATTACAAACTTTGGATAAATTATACATGTTCATCGCATTCGTTTGGTTATGAGTGTTTGTGACGATCAACTGATCGCCAGTGATGGAATTTCAAAATTATGTTATTGCTGTTGACAAATCAATGTTTAAAACTGTTTTTTCACATCGTTCTTATGTTATTTCAATAATTATAAAGATGCTTTACCTGTTGTTGAGCTTCCTCAAGTCTAGACTTGTCACACGTTTAAATGTTTCTTCTAATGCATCCGTCTTCAAATACAATTTTCACATGATGCGCGCACTATTTATGATTTTTGCTGAGTTTTTTTGTAACCTAAGCAATTTTAGTTCTTATTTATCAATCGTATAATTAAATCCACATGAAACACACAGCAAAATGTTGGAAGCATTCATTTTTTTGTAAATTATACAATAGTGGTGATTGCGAAATATCTCAGTTATGTATTGTATTTCTCGAGACTTTATTAGTATGAGAATGTAAAAATCTTGTACATGCATATCCTGCAGAACCATTTATTGTACACGTATATCCTGCTTAATAAACTTGCTAAATTGCTTGATGGGAATATTAGAGAGCTTTAGCAAGAGTACGACTACGACAACGAGTACGAAGTTTGACCGTGTAAGAGAATGGCACGAGGAAGTTTGTTGTCGTTGTCGCTTCGTCAAAATTTTGTTTTAGTTGTAAACAACAGAACGAGCCTTTTTATTGTGTAAAACACCGACGTTTGCGAAGCAGCTACGGCTCTATTTGTCAATAATGATATCAACTAATCGGTAATACTGATTTTGCAAGAACATAGGACTCTTTAGAGTGAAAAATCTTTACTATTTTAAATTTTATGTACGATATATTTATACGATTTTATTGTTGGTTTACCGTTCACTTTGCGTACGAAATACATAAAAGTTTTGCAGGTCATATTTTCCTTTTAAATTACATATGCGCTCAAAATGTTCTAAATTAAAGCCTGGATGCTCGAAAATAGTACTGTAAACTAATTTCTTACACAATGAAAAAATATACCTACTTTCTTTGCTTAAAAAGACATCGTAGTCACGACTACGAATTTTTTACAAAACATCGTACTCGACAGATTAAACACGTAATCCTTTTGTCGGCAAAGGACAGGATTAGTCAATTTAATTAAGTGGAGACATGAAGTGAAGACATAATTAAGTACAGACATTGGAGTCTGTATTAATTAAATTGACTAATCCTGTCCTTTGCCGACAAAAGGATTACGTGTTTAATCTTTCTCTGTTTTAAGTGTCTCTGTTTTACATGATACGTAGAATTATAAATATAAAAGTGACAGTTAAAAAAAATTCTTCAATTTTCTTCGCTCGATGCAGCTAAAATCAGATCTGGATATTCTTTGGTTGGGTGGTTCCATACAACGAAATGCACACAGAACATGCATGTACGTAATAGCTTTGACTGCTGTCTCCATGCGATCAAAAGAAAACCTTTGAATCCAAAAAGTGTGCTGTTTAATCGTAAAATTACTCGAGAAGTGAAGTTACTTTCTAGATTGAATCATGAAAATATTTTTAAGTAAAAAGAAATTTACTGTGAATAATGTATCAAAATTTTATAACATAAGCGTTGAAAGCGAGGTTCAATTTAGACAATCCAAGATTCAAGGCTTATTAAATGTTATCTTAGTAGAAACTATTATAAGAAATTAGAAAATCCCTTTTCCACGAAGCCCACGGATGCTCTCGTTCATGATGAGAACAATTGTAAAAGGTTAGGATTAAAAACGTGTTTACAGTTGGTTTAAATTATAATTCAAGAAGACAGAGGTTGTTTGAACCTTTGCAGTATCCTTGGATGTTCTAGTTTCTTTTATGATAAGAACTCTTAAACGAAAGGTAAACAAAAAGATAAAATTCGAAAGCAAAAAATCCAGTTTTCGGTCCATGGCTTCCGATACACCGAGATAGTTGAGCACTAGAGCGTCGCATGTTAATTAAGGGAACCAGATAATCCTTTTTTGCCATGAAGCGCTTGCATGGTTTGCTCGTGATGCACGAGAAACAGCAAATGAGAGAGTTAAATCAGAAAGATATAAACCAATAAAAATTGTATAAAACATGTTGAAGGTCGTCTTATATTATAGGTGTCAGAAGAAGTTAATTAAAACATTGCTTTGTTTATTTTATGAGAAAAAATAAACAACAGATAAAATTCAAAAGCAAAAAAACCCCGTTTTCGGTCCATGCTTCCCGATACCTTCTTAAGCGCAAGGCACTAGAACGCCGCATGTTAACGTTTCGGTAGGAGATTTCGGCACCTCCACGCTATCTTACTTGGGAGATGCAATAGCAAGCTTCCGCCCATCAGACCCCGAGATCACCTGCGATAGGCTTTGCTCGGGGTACGCAGGGAAAGTGCGGACGCCACCGAAGTGTTGTCCCCTAAGCCACTGCATACTATATCGCACCCAGCTTCCACTGCTAGTTGACATCTACTATACCTAGTATTGGCTTTATATATATATACAAAAATTCAAAGCCTTACGAAAGTTGTGGTGTTAATGTCACTACTGCCCTAGCGCATGCGCAGATGATTTCTATATTAATTTGCAGGTAAGCATGCTATTTATTTCAAAATTGGTGCTGGTAGATGCAGTTTGTCGTTGCCATAACCATGAACCTGAGCAGCTTGTCAAGTCGACTCCGCATGCTCGAGCAGACTGCGCATGCGCAAGTAATATATCTGAAAATTTGTTACTGAGCGAGCTAATTACTCCATAATCTGTACTAGTCATCCAGTTGGACGTTGCCATGACCACTAACTTGGAAAGTTGGTGGAGTTGACTACGCATGCTCAGATGTGATTCTAAATTAATTTGTGACGGAGCTAGCAGTGAAATTGGTGCTTGTATATGCGCTTAGCAAATTTTGAATCATATATTTTTGTCATGCTCTTTGTCTTCTTAAGCTTGTTAGACAAATGCATATCAAACTTATCAACACTTTGTTACGGCACTTGTAAAGTCTGCGACAATGTTAGAGATGTTTTAATTTTTCTCTATAACTTTGTACCTGCATATTGCATGTCATATCCAAGCTTTCCTTTGATTTGCCGGAAAATGGTTTTTATTCACTCTTACACCTTCTGCCTTTATAATTAGTCGTTCTGTATTTCTAAAATAAGATTTACAAATGCCCCAAGAGCATCTTCTTTTTATTTTATTGCCATTATTCTACATAAACAATACTATCGCCGACCATTTGATTGTCCGAATCTTGTAATTTGATCTCGTATTTTTTCCTCCTATGTGTTGTGTAGCGATGTTTTTATTTTATTGACCATCGTGACCAATTTTACATGAAATAAAACAATGTTAACTACGTCGAGATTATAACTATCTCAATTTTCATGTTTACATGAATCTGATTTTTATGTTTGCAGTTTGCATCTAATATCACGAGAAATGATTCTGCTCCATATCGTACAGTGACGGTACGAGATGCTTTGTCAGATTTACCAGAAATCAGAAACGGTGCAAAGGCAATAGAAATATCATACGATGGAGATGCGCAGTCCCATTTCCAGAGACAGGTGGATACCTCGTAGTCCCGCTTCGTAGTAGACAATAGCCATTTATAATTTTATTACATCTGATATCAGATCTTCACACTATTCTTAAACTGCATTAAATACAACATAAAAGCTGACAATTCTGTTTACAGATCCGTATGTATAATGAAAACACCGTTTTGCGTGATCACGTGTGCAAAGAGATGACGTCATTGGTCGTTGCCAGGATACAGCGTATTCCCCAAGTACCCGGATCCGATTGGCGTGACTTACCGAACATATGTGTTCGCCTGGCAGATGGGAAATATACGGAGAAATTGCGTTACACGCATAAGGATAAAAAGAATGGCACTAGTTCATCCGGGCAACAACGTGGTGTATGCAGCTGTGTTGAGGGTGTCCCCTGTGATCCACAGGATAGACAATTTAACACCCTTATCCCATGGTGTTTACCTCATACTGGTAACAGACACAATCACTGGGCTGGTCTCTATGGAAGACTGGAGTGGGATGGCTATTTCAGTACGACTATAACGAATCCTGAACCGATGGGAAAACTGGTGACCAAAACCTGTCAATTTTCTATTTTATTGACTTTAAAAGTTTGAGATTTATTTTCTTTAGGGACGAGTTCTTCATCCCTGCCAACATCGAGTTGTGAGCGTGCGTGAATGCGCTCGTTCCCAGGGTTTTCAGATACTTACTGCTTTAAAGGAGATGTTCTTGATAAACATAGACAGGTATGAAGACTGTAGTGCGCATGCCTTTGTGTGATTCGGACCCAGTTCACACATCATCCGTTGATTTTGAATACGGTGTGAAAGTCGTACGGCTTGGGGTCGTGTTTATACGACACTGGTTTGGAAAAAAATTAAACGCTAACAGTAATTGAAAGCAGTATGTTTATCTGCATGAGTTTGATTGGAAACGGTGTGTCTATCTGTAGGAGTTTCATTGGAAACAGTATGTTTATCTGCATGAGTTTAATTGCAAACGGTGTGTCTATCTGTAAGAGTTTCATTGAAAACAGTATGTTTATCTTCATGAGTTTGATTGGAAACGGTGTGTCTATCTGTAAGAGTTTCATTGAAAACAGTATGTCTATCTGCATGAGTTTGATTTGAAACGGTGTGTCTATCTGTAGGAGTTTCATTGGAAACAGTATGTTTATCTGCATGAGTTTGATTTGAAACGGTGTGTCTATCTGTAAGAGTTCATTGAAAACAGTATGTTTATCTGCATGAGTTTGATTTGAAACGGTGTGTCTATCTGTAAGAGTTTCATTGAGAACAGTATGTTTATCTGCATGAGTTTGATTTGAAACGGTGTGTCCATCTGTAGGAGTTTCATTGAAAACAGTATGTTTATCTGCATGAGTTTAATTTGAAACGGTGTGTCTATCTGTAAGAGTTTCATTGAAAACAGTATGTTTATCTGCATGAGTTTGATTTGAAACGGTGTGTCTATCTGTAGGACTATAGCAAGGCATTCGACTTGATCAATCATGACATTCTCCTAGTAAAGTTAAGATCATATGGATTTCCAGATAATGTTGTAAAGCTATTGCAGAGCTATCTACTCAATCGCAAACAGTGTGTCACTGTAAATAACTCGACTTCGTCACAACTTATGCTAACCAATGGAGTTCCTCAAGGTAGCATATTAGGACCTCTACTTTTTTTAATTTTCGTCAATGATCTTCCCGAAGCTGTTGGATCGGACTCAACTATTCATGCTTACGCGGATGACACCACATTTAAAGCCAGCGCTAATATCGTTAATGCACCTTTGGAATTGGAACGACGTCTTCAAGAATACATGGATAAATTAAGTAAATGGTCTAGCAAAATGGGATGGTCCTAAACCCTGTTAAAACCAAAGCATTACTTATCACTGGAAAGAGGCTACATTCATCATTAGTTGATGGCAATCACCTGTCAGTGACCCTTGATGGGGCCGAAATAGAACAAGTAACCTCTTATAAATTGCTTGGAGTAACACTCGATCAAGATCTTACATTTAGTGACCACATTTCTAGCCTAAAGGCCAAGCTTTCTCAGCGTATTGGTTTATTAAAAAAGATAAAGAGATACCTTCCAATAAAAGAAAGACTTTTATACTATAACGCCTTGATTAAACCCGTCCTTATGTACGGGAGCATGGTTTGGAATACCTGCGACGTTAAAGAACTCCACTGTCTCCTAAGGTTACAAAAAGGGCTGCCTGAGTAATTCTTGGAGTAGACCCTTATTCTAGAAGTGTTGTAAACTTTAGTAAACTAGGCTGGTTGCCTTTTTTTGACGAAATAAAACTAAACAAATGTGCCATGATCTTTAAGAGCCTCAAATGCGATGTTCCCATTTATATCAAAGATTTGTTCAAGACGAACAGTTCTGTTCACAATAGGTCCACGAGAAATGGCAATTTAAATTTAGTGTGTCCCAAATACCTAAGAAATAACGATGGTGGCTAGGCATTCAGTGTTGACGCAGTTAAGTTATGGAACAGCCTTCCCATGATATCAAAAAGCCTAGTATAAATCTATTCAAAACAGCTGTGAAAAGCATTTTATAAGCTCATATAAAAACCTGGACAACTTTGAAACAATATTAAGCAATAGCGCACTACCTAATTTTAATTTTAATTTTTTATGAATTAATTTTATCTTTCTGAATATTTTTAATATGTCCTGCTATTTTTATCATAGAATTTTGTAATTATTTATATATTTATTCATTATCAGTTTTTGTAATCCTGTATAATCTAGTTAGAGGGCCACAGGTTTGTCAGCTTTTCAGCTGTTACGTGTCCCCTCTTCAAATAAAGTCCTTATTATTAGGAGTTTCATTGGAAACAGTATGTTTATCTCATGAGTTTGATTGGAAACGGTGTGTCTATCTGTAAGAGTTTCATTGGAAACAGTATGTTTATCTGCATGAGTTTGATTGGAAACGGTGTGTCTATCTGTAGGAGTTTCATTGGAAACAGTATGTTTATCTGCATGAGTTTGATTTGAAACGGTGTGTCTATCTGTAGGAGTTTCATTGGAAACAGTATGTTTATCTGCATGAGTTTGATTTGAAACGGTGTGTCTATCTGTAGGAGTTTCATTGGAAACAGTATGTTTATCTGCATGAGTTTGATTTGAAACGGTGTGTCTATCTGTAGGAGTTTCATTGGAAACAGTATGTTTATCTGCATGAGTTTGATTTGAAACGGTGTGTCTATCTGTAGGAGTTTCATTGGAAACAGTATGTTTATCTTCATGAGTTTGATTGGAAACGGTGTGTCTATCTGTAAGAGTTTCATTGGAAACAGTATGTCTATCTGCATGAGTTTGCTTGGAAACGGCGTGTCTATCTGTAAGAGTTTCATTGAAAACAGTATGTCTAACTTAACCATATGAATTTTATCGCAATTTTGCGAAACCTGTTAAAAATACATGGTGTAGCTTGGATATTCAAGCAGCCTTATAACACAGAATTATGCGACAGCATCTTGTTAAATCTTTGTTATAAAGCATATTGATATGCTAGATCAATGTTGTATTTTTTTATTAGATTGGTAATGCAGTACCTCCCCCCATGGCCAAAGCTATTGGCTTGGAGATCAAGAAATGTTTGATAAATTCGGCAATCAATCAAATTCATCTACAATAACACTACACATAAATTTCAACTTGATTTAATCCGCCACTTCTTTAGCTTATAGTTTTAATCATTTTTGCCATATTTCTTTTCTCAATGTGTTAGAAAGAGTTAGTGATGTAGGTTTATCTAATTGCCAGTGATTTTTATGAAGTGTTTTAGTCCATTCTTTTCAAATAGCAGCAGTTACTTAAATCGATTTAACTTTTGTACTAAGTTTTATATTTTCAATTTTTCTAACTGTTGATGCTTTACACAATTTAGATAGAAAAATAAAAGCTCTGTTTTTATATAAGAAACAAGGCGTTCACTGTATCTTTGGTCAACAAAAAGCTCAGCATGTTTGGATGACATATTTTAATATGTATTTATGTTATTTAGTATTTTAAGTGTGGCGTTATGGAAGCGTTTGTTGAATTTACTTCCAGGAACAACAACTTGCATGAAAATATCATGGAGAATGATTAAGTTTGAAAAGTCAATTTAAGATTGAAAATTTACTATCGTATATCTTTAGTAGAAAAATATCCCTCACAATTGCATTTTATAATGCTTAAGATCGATGATATGAAACAGAAAAATGATCGCACATCGTTACAATGCTTGTTTAGTTATCAGAATCATCACAGAGTAAGAAGAACTTAAAATTCGTGTACAATAACATGAACCGAGTTAGCCCACTTCAAAATTGCTTTTGTATGTAAAAGGTTTTGAATGTTAACTACAGCTTGATAATCTTTTGGGAATTCTTGTCGTTCATGTTTGTTTATTGCAAACTTGCGACATGAGTTGTTTCCAAAATCAATCCTATTTTTTACTCAGTCGTTGGTCGACCTCAGTACTAAGCTCCAATTCAAAACTCTTCTCTTAAACATCTTTATTCTTGCCTGCAACACCCGAAAATTTTTGCGAAAGTTTGGCCTAAAATAATGGTGTTTCATCAGTGAACTCGACATTTGAATAACTGGAATGATAACCGAAGCCAAAAATTGAAGCCAAAAAAATATTTGTCGTCATCATTCGTCATCACTCGTGTTTCTCGCGTGTTTATAAACAATTTGTATTTTTTCATATCCTGGATCTTTAGTTTGACCTCAGTTGATTTCATTTTACTAGTCAGTTTTATCTTCACGAAGAAAAACTTTTGAAGTATATTTATTTCAATTCTACATCATCTTAAGTGCAAAAGTATTATTACGTTTTTCAAATAAACTAAAAGGATTTGTTGTTATGAATTTTTATTCGACAAATTTTACATATAGAATGAAAACATCTTTAATATAGCTACTATACATTTTTGTCATACACAGTCGATCTGCTCTTAAGCTGTGGCTTTCCTTTAAAACATATCAAAGTCTTTAAAGAAATTCAATTATTGATATCGAGATGACAACCATTTACTATTTCAAGCACTATCAAAATCGATGAAAAATACAATCGCTCTGTAAAAAGTAAAAATGCGAGTTATAGACTCAATATTTTTTATGAAACTGAATATTCAAGTTTCTTTTTTCGTTCGGAAAAAACAGATCTTTAAATCCATTGAAATGACAAAAAAAGACGAACACTGTCTGACACCGTTTGAAAATTTACCTACCGATGAAAGAAAAAATTTTGCTTGAATATTTTCTCATCATATTTTTCTATTGTATCGTCTTTTTAGCATACAATGTAATTATCAGTTGGCTTTTCCTCGTTACAAGTTGTAAGTTACAACGAACTCACTGTAGTAAAGTTTCAGCTGTAAAAAATAACCTTTTGCGAGGAGTTGGCCTCGTGTGTTGTTTGTCGTGATGTTGTTTAAATGTTTTTGCTTCCGCAATTTGTATTCAAATTTATATTGGCCGTGTATGTGTTTGGCACTCAGGGGAATGAAACTGACGTACAAACCGCGTGAATATTCGACTTTGAAGGACTGGAACTGACGTACAAACCGCGCAAGAGACTAGGACTTTGGCTTCAATTTTATATCTATAAAATGTATTGTCGTTATCACTCCAGATATATATTTATGGAGTTCACTGGTTTATCCAAGTTTATCTGGCTGGAGTAATGGCCATTGAGCTCTATAAGACCTGGAGGGGCAAAGGGGCCTGGACCCCGTGGTCAAAAACATGGCGGTAATGTTTTTGACCACGATAAAAATTGACAGCTTCGCCACGTCTGGCGAGCGATTAAGTGAAGAACAAACAAGACTGGACCAAAATAACTTTAAATTAAAACTTAGTAGTAGAAACACTCTTCAAGTATCGTGTTAAAAACAAAATAGTAAAACTAATACTGTGCTACTTACCGGAGTCAAGAAATGTTCCCTTTTCTGTCGCTATTTCAGCATCCACAAACCACAGAAATTTGCAGATTTTTTAATAAATATAAGTTTAAAAAGTGTTTATGTTAGGAAAATAAGTAGTTTTGATATTTTCTATACTCGCAATCATGGTGGTCAAATCAGGGTGGGCGACAAAAATTTTATTTCATGAGCCCGCGTCTCTCCGCTGACTTTGACCACCAAAATCCGCCATGTTTTAGACCACGCGGCCGTGCGCTAATAATTTATACTAATTTTGTTGACGTTTCCCCTCCAGTTATTATAGAACTCAATGATACGATGCGCAATTAAGAACTGGGTGCAAGGGGGGGAAGAATTTTTCGCTGAGTGGCGCTTCTGTTACTTATCTATTCTGTGACGTGTGGTGGCATGATTTTTCTTAACCAATCATAATTGGCAAACTTACAATATAAAATGTAAATGAGAGTGGGACTGTGGAAGTTATATCATTGTGAAAACGTTATTCTTAAGTCACTACTAACAATTAGGTTTAAATTAAAGCGATGGCCGAGAGTGAATCTAAATATTCTGAATTACTGACGAATGATTTTGCAAAATGGTTTTGGGATGGGACTAACGGAAATGAGTTAGTCCAACATCTAAATTATTATGCTCGCCAAAGTGGTTTGTCGGATCTCATTCGCCGAGAGAAAAATCCTCCCGTTGTGTATGCCATAGTAGTGAACAATTATCATTTTCCAAAGGACGTTGACCTGAAGTTAGTTAATGTTGGATTTACTCAACAGAGTACGAAACAGAATACTAGGAATCGAATGGAGCAATTAATAGAGGAAATTGAGTCGGAGATTAAAAAAAAGGAAAAAAAAGCACGTGCCTCAACGTTATTTGCATTTAAAGTCGCTAGCGTTGACACCACATCCCTTCACCAGACGGGCGATCGAATAAGAAAAAAGTTTGGTTATCCAGTAAAGAAAGAAAAAGCAGAGAGTCTTAAGCTACCTGTACCTACAAAGTGGGTCCTGACCACCCAGGAACGCATTGACCGGATCGTAGGTTTGAAGAAAAAATTTTATGCGAGTGAAAGTTTCAATGATGTGATAGATATTTTTAAGGATCCTCTACTGAAACGACGTTTTGAGGTACACGAACAGTATAAAGGTTGGGTACAAGATGAATAGCTAACGAAGAAAACTTAGAAGAGCGAAAAATGAACTGAATAAGTATCATGAATGAACAAATAGACTGTCAGTAAGCGTGGCTCGCTCGCTTGTTTTTAGTCCTTGTCAACGAGTGGATAATGAAAGTCGTACAAACGAACCAACCAAAGTAATCTTTTTATTAAACGACATTGCATTTTAGATTATAGTGAACTTAGTCGGTGAAGTGATGGACACAATTCATGTGTTTTATTTCTTTTTTCTGTCGTGTGGAAGCGTAATAAACTTGCTAAATTGCTTGATGGGAATATTAGAAAGACTACGAGTACGATTTACGTCATATTTTCCTTTTTAATGTACATATGCGTTTAAAAAGGTTCTAAGGTAAAGCCTGGATTCTCGAAACTAGTACTGTAAACTAATTTCTTACAGAATGAAAAAATATACCTACTGTGTTTGCTTAAAAGACATCGTAGTCGCGACTACGAATTTTTTACAAAACATCGTACTCAGATTGATGACGGCTACGTGTTTTTGTTGTCGCAACAATGTTTACGCGCCAAAATGACGTAAATCGTACTCGTAGTCTTTGCTAAAGCTCTCTATTCTTTATGTGTTGAAAGTCATGTTTTGACGATGAAATTACTGAAGAAATCCAATGTCCTGCTGTTTTTTATCATTTTCATGACATTGATATTGAATTCGCTTACGGATAGTGTCTCGGCAAGTTGCCAAGCAATTAATAAATGAAATCAAGCAAGGATGTTTTTGCTTTCTTAATTTTTATCGTAATGCTTTAATTTTGTTTTCTTTAATTTTAATCACTATTGAAAAATATCGTATATCCAATCACATGCTCGGAAATTTTAGGCATATGACTTTTATTTCACCGTTTTGTTGCTCATAAATTTTAATACTCGTTTGATAAAGTGGAGCACTGTTTGGGTATTTATGGTCGTGGAGCAGACATTTATGTTATCCAGTGCATTTATCGATGTGTATTTTGCGTATTTTTGTTCTTGTTTCTAAGTCTTTTTCAGTTTTCACATCTAATGCTTTGCGCCAAATGAAATTTTGAAAGTTTTGAGAATGAGAGGTCCGGAACTAGTCGGCTTTTTCTGATCTTGATGGAAGAAAATGGTTCACACGATTCGTTTTTTTTTTGATCCGACAAAATCAAATCCAACAAATCGGATCGTGTGAACGGGCCTTTAGAAAGAAAAAGCGACGGAACATTATTACATTGCTTTTAATTATCAGGCAGAGTATTTAGATTTACAATTCATATTTATTAACATCAGCAAAACTTTGCTCAGCTCACCGATGTTTTTTTGCTAATTACAGACATGAGCATTTACAAAATCAACACAAATTTAAATTCGGTCTACCTTAGGTCGGTAGCCCATTGGGTTTGCTCTTCACCCATTGAGTACATTGAGTTCTATAAGACCTGGAGGGGAAACGTCAACAAAATTAGTATAAATTATTAGCGCGCGGCCGCGTGGTCAAAAACATGGCGGATTTTGGTTGTCAAAGTCAGCGGAAAGACGCGGGCTCATAAAATGAAATTTTTTTCGCCCACCCGGATTTGACAACCACAATTGCGATTATAGAAAATATCAATGCCAAGCACAAAAACTTTTAGAAATTTTATCTTTAAAACATGCTGCAAACTTGTTTGGTATACGGATGCTGAAGTAATGCCAGAAAAGGAAACATTTCATGACACCGGTAAGCAACGTAAGATTGTTTACTATTTAAAGTGTTCAGTGTTTTGTTTTAAGTCAATACTTGAAGTGTGATGGCATATATTTTGTGAATGTTTTACTCCTAAGTTGTAATTTAAGTTATTTTATCCAGTCTTATTTGTTCTTTACTTAATCGATTGCTAGACGAGGCAAAGCAACCAGTTCTTATCGAGATATGCATATCTTAAAACTCCTTGTTTCAACTGAGTTGAAATGGAGGATTTTTTCATGATATTTTTCTGAAAATATGAAGCAAATATTAAGGACAGAGCTGTATTGAAATCAAATGCAGTGCAGGATTAATTAATGAGCTCTTTGGTACATGTCGTACAATAAAAATTACCTGTATTAAACAGCTAGCCTGGACAATTTGACAGATTTGGACAAGCATGATGATGGTGTGTAAAGGTTTGCTTTATGCTAAAAGTTTTATAAATGCCATATGGTGTTTCTGTAAATGAATTGTTTGTTACACAGTGTACTAAACAGGTTAGTACATCAAAATCAAGATAAAAACTACTTTGTTCAATAATGTGCCAAATTTTGCTCCTACCTTGAAATATTTGCTCAAGAAAAGCTTATCATGACATGCATGAAACATTAAATACAGTACTGCATCATCTGACAAAATCCATACATTTTTCAATTCCAGGTGATTAAAAATTCACATAAGATGCATTGGTTGCAATGAAGTTGAATGTGGAAGAAGCAAAAATTGATGGCAAAGAACTTTTTATGTCTTTTGAAGAATTACGATATCATTTAAAAGAATAAGAGTAGCAATCTAGTAAAAGAAGCCACATCTGCCTTCAACATGAGACTTTTCCAATTATGTATAGTTACTTTGTACAAAATACTATTTTAGATAAACTTGATTTTTAAGTCATTCACTGATATTTTACCAAAAGACAAAAAGAAAAATTCAAAGGCATAATGTAAAATTCAAAAATTTGTCAAGTTGTTTGAACCTAGAAAAAATTAGTATAGGTAACTGTAATTTGTAAGGACACAAAAGAAAAGTAGTGCAAGGTTAGCATTTTTGAGAATTAATAAGTTCTTGACATACATTACACAAGGCCATAATATTATAAATAATGTCTGTATAATAACAATTATACAACATGCTAAATATCTTCACCTACATTATAATTATTTAAACAGGTTTGCCTTCATGCAGCAATAAGAAAAGTGTTATGTCAGAGAAACCAATGCACTTCGATTTAAGAAATAGTATTTTCAATGGGAAATTAATGTAGTTCTGTTCAGTAGTAGATCCATGGTTGTCAATAACAATCCAGTTTCTAATATCTTGGCTTAAAACAGAATCAGCAACATGATTATAGAATTTCTGAATTTCGTTCTTTTGCTCTCCTAGTTCAAGATATTTTCCTCATAAGTTCTCAGTAGATTTATCAGAATATCATAATACTTTATAAGACACCCAGAATCAATCCTACCAAAAACTCAAAACAATTACATACCTACTTATAATATATTTCCAGTCGACTTAAGTCGTAGGGTAAGCTAACTTTTCTAACTCCTTTTCGACATTTTAACTAAGATTTACCCATCTATTCAAGAAAGACAGTTGCACCAAGCTGTTCACAAACAGTCAAAAACACAAGTAATGCGCATGGGATTATGCATTAAAGCTTAACAACACATTAACAGTGTAAAGATTGCCGTTTGATATTTATTTCTAATATAGCTAAAGTATTACTTGACAAAATATACGTTATTTTACAGTAGATTTACCTCATTTAAATGTGTGTGTCTATTTCACAAAAACCTTAAGGATTATTTTCAATATTTTATGCTTACGGTATCGTGGTTGTTTTCGCTGGTTGTCATTACTATGAGCAGTAATAGAGATCCGTTTCGGGAGGGAGCGAATGTTAAAAATTTTTCTCAAAGTGGAAGTTTTGACAACCAAAATCCGCCATTACCGCCATGTTTTTGACCACGGGGTCCAGGCCCCTTTGCCCCTCCAGGTCTTATAGAGCTCAATGATTGAGTATCGATACAACTCAATGCCTTCACCCCATTGGTTCCTTCATCCTAGCCCGCAACACCCGAATAATTATTTCATTATTTGGAAAGTTGAGGGTTGACTTGACCTCAACTCAAAAATGGAGTTTCATTCATGAAATTTTTAGTTCATTTCCTTGTTTAATCACTGTTTAAGACAAACTTTGAGACGTTTCGGAAAGTTTACTTGCTTACTGCCATTAAAAATGATTCAAGAAAGCCGACCAGAGCATGTTTCTCAAAGGAAAAAAGTTTTAGCTGAAAAACTTTCAAAGGTAAACTTACTGTCAAGACAAGACGTTCAAGTTTGACAACCAAAATAACAGTTCTCTTTTGTTGAATAGAAATAGTTTTTATTTTTAGGAGCAAGCAAATTTATCATTTTTGAAAGACAGTTTGACGAAAAGCGACGATTTGACGGAAAATATGGTAAGGACAAGTTTAGTCAAATTTTGGAATTATAACATGAACTTTCAAATTGAAGATTTCATTCCTTAAAATAGCAAGGTTATATAATTTTTTCAGCGTGGTATTTTGTCATCATTTAACGAACGCTTAAGCAAGCTAGAAGAAAACATTTTACCTGTGCATAAAGAAACTGTTGAACTACAACGTCGACAAAGAAGTATCCTTTTACACTCAATTTCAATCATACTCAAGTTTATTTTCTTAAGGTGCAATTCTGTTTAAGTCTTTTGAAGAAGACAAACAATGAGGTTGGAAAACTTGCTTTCTCTTGCAGCCACACGACCATTTTCAACTATATGTTGCCCCTCTAAATTACTTTGCTTGTACTTATATCATCTCAGGGTAAACTGCAGCATCCACCATCATATTGAACTAATATTTTCTTGCAAAATCGAAATGGTACAATCGGCTTTGTGTTGCAGCATATTTCTGGTTGTAAGTCACTGGCAGCAAATAAATTCACATCCTTGTAGCTATACAGGGACTTCGATACAAGTTTTCCAACCTGGGCAAACATTGCAATGTTTCATTAATGCTATAACAGATCCACATATGTTGTAGTTCCTTGACCAATCTCCCCCCCCCCCAGATATTGACAAAGTTTTACGAGGGTTGGATAATGTTATCAGCTATCATAATGTTGCTTCAAAAGAAGACCAGGACATCAGAGATGGGTAAGTGTTTGGATGATGGTTTGTATCCCCCTGACTAAAAGAAAAGGTTGTAAGATGGTTTTCTCCCCCCTGACTAAAAGGAAAGGATGAAAGGATGGTTTATCTACCTTTCCTTCCATGATTCCATATGTTTATCAGCTTATTTTTTTACTCTTGTCCAAGTTCTTTCCAATATGAAATTGAAACAGAAATTGTTTTAAATATCTAACTCCTAAATTTTCATGTCCTCATCCCTCATCATCCCTCATCATCTTACTCTATCCCATCATTATATTCATAAATTTCCATTATTTTTTCAGACCTGGTGCTGATGTCGATAGTTACATACAAAGCTTGATAAAAGTTCAAGATGCCATTAAATTTTTTGAAGACAATAATCCCAACAGTCCTGAGTTATCCCTCCTTGTGAGTTCATTAAGTATTCTTTGAAAACAACATACCCAACAGTCCTGAGTTATCCCTCCTTGTGAGATCATTAAGTATTTTTGAGAACAACATACCCAACAGTCCTGAGTTATCCCTCCTTGTGAGTTCATTAAGTATTTTTTTGACAACAACATACCCAACAGTCCTGAGTTATCCCTCGTTGTGAGATCATTAAGTATTTTTTGAAGACAATAATCCCAACAGTCCTGAGTTATACCTCCTTGTGAGATCATTGAGTATTTTTTGAAAACAACATACCCAATAGTCCTAAGTTATCCCTCCTTGTGAGACCATTAAGTATTTTTTGAAAACAACATACCCAACAGTCCTGAGTTATCCCTCCTTGTGAGACCATTAAGTATTTTTTGAAAACAACATACCCAACAGTCCTAAGTTATCCCTCCTTGTGAGATCATTAAGTATTTTTGAAAACAACATACCCAACAGTCCTGAGTTATCCCTCCTTGTGAGATCATTAAGTATTTTTTGAAAACAACATACCCAACAGTCCTGAGTTATCCCTCCTTGTGAGATCATTAAGTATTTTTTTGAGAACAACATACCCAACAGTCCTGAGTTATCCCTCCTTGTGAGTTCATTAAGTATTTTTGACAACAACATACCCAACAGTCCTGAGTTATCCCTCGTTGTGAGATCATTAAGTATTTTTTGAAGACAATAATCCCAACAGTCCTGAGTTATCCCTCCTTGTGAGATCATTGAGTATTTTTTGAAAACAACATACCCAATAGTCCTAAGTTATCCCTCCTTGTGAGACCATTAAGTATTTTTTGAAAACAACATACCCAACAGTCCTAAGTTATCCCTCCTTGTGAGACCATTAAGTATTTTTTTTGAAAACAACATACCCAACAGTCCTGAGTTATCCCTCCTTGTGAGATCATTAAGTATTTTTTGAAAACAACATACCCAACAGTCCTGAGTTATCCCTCCTTGTGAGATCATTAAGTATTTTTGAAAACAACATACCCAACAGTCCTAAGTTATCCCTCCTTGTGAGATCATTAAGTATTTTTGAAAACAACATACCCAATAGTCCTGAGTTATCCCTCCTTGTGAGTTCATTAAGTATTTTTGAAAACAACATACCCAACAGTCCTAAGTTATCCCTCCTTGTGAGATCATTAAGTATTTTTTGAAAACAACATACCCAACAGTCCTGAGTTATCCCTCCTTGTGAGATCATTAAGTATTTTTTGAAAACAACATACCCAACAGTCCTGAGTTATCCCTCCTTGTGAGATCGTTAAGTATTTTTTGAGGACAATAATCCCAACAGTCCTGAGTTATCCCTCCTTGTGAGATCATTGAGTATTTTTTGAAAACAACATACCCAACAGTCCTGAGTTATCCCTCTTTATGAGACCATTAAGTATTTTTTGAAAACAACATACCCAATAGTCCTAAGTTATCCCTCCTTGTGAGATCATTAAGTATTTTTGAAAACAACATACCCAACAGTCCTGAGTTATCCCTCCTTGTGAGATTATTAAGTATTTTTTGAAAACAACATACCCAACAGTCCTCAGTTATCCCTCCTTGTGAGTTCATTAAGTATTTTTGAAAACAACATACCCAATAGTCCTGAGTTATCCCTCCTTGTGAGTTCATTAAGTATTTTTTGAAAACAACATACCCAACAGTCCTAAGTTATCCCTCCTTGTGAGATCGTTAAGTATTTTTTGAAGACAATAATCCCAACAGTCCTGAGTTATCCCTCCTTGTGAGATCATTGAGTATTTTTTGAAAACAACATACCCAACAGTCCTGAGTTATCCCTCTTTATGAGACCATTAAGTTTTTTTTGAAAACAACATACCCAATAGTCCTAAGTTATCCCTCCTTGTGAGATCATTAAGTATTTTTGAAAACAACATACCCAACAGTCCTGAGTTATCCCTCCTTGTGAGATCATTAAGTATTTTTTGAAAACAACATACCCAACAATCCTGAGTTATCCCTCCTTGTGAGTTCATTAAGTATTCTTTGAAAACAACATACCCAATAGTCCTGAGTTATCCGTCCTTGTGAGATCATTAAGTATTTTTTGAAAACAACATACCCAACAGTCCTAAGTTATCCCTCCTTGTGAGATCATTAAGTATTTTTTGAAAACAACATACCCAATAGTCCTGAGTTATCCCTCCTTGTGAGTTCATTAAGTATTTTTTGAAAACAACATACCCAACAGTCCTAAGTTATCCCTCCTTGTGAGATCATTAAGTATTTTTTGAAAACAACATACCCAACAGTCCTGAGTTATCCCTCCTTGTGAGATCATTAAGTATTTTTGAAAACAACATACCCAACAGTCCTGAGTTATCCCTCCTTGTGAGATCATTAAGTATTTTTTGAAGACAATAATCCCAACAGTCCTGAGTTATCCCTCCTTGTGAGATCATTGAGTATTTTTTGAAAACAACATACCCAACAGTCTTGAGTTATCCCTCTTTATGAGACCATTAAGTATTTTTTGAAAACAACATACCCAATAGTCCTAAGTTATCCCTCCTTGTGAGATCATTAAGTATTTTTTGAAAACAACATACCCAACAGTCCTGAGTTATCCCTCCTTGTGAGATCATTAAGTATTTTTTGAAAACAACATACCCAACAGTCCTAAGTTATCCCTCCTTGTGAGATCATTAAGTATTTTTTGAAAACAACATACCCAATAGTCCTGAGTTATCCCTCCTTGTGAGTTCATTAAGTATTTTTTGAAAACAACATACCCAACAGTCCTAAGTTATCCCTCCTTGTGAGATCATTAAGTATTTTTGAAAACAACATACCCAACAGTCCTGAGTTATCCCTCCTTGTGAGATCATTAAGTATTTTTTGAAAACAACATACCCAACAGTCCTGAGTTATCCCTCCTTGTGAGATCATTAAGTATTTTTTGAAGACAATAATCCCAACAGTCCTGAGTTATCCCTCCTTGTGAGATCATTGAGTATTTTTGAAAACAACATACCCAACAGTCCTGAGTTATCCTCTTTATGAGACCATTAAGTATTTTTGAAAACAACATACCCAATAGTCCTAAGTTATCCCTCCTTGTGAGATCATTAAGTATTTTTGAAAACAACATACCCAACAGTCCTGAGTTATCCCTCCTTGTGAGATCATTAAGTATTTTTGAAAACAACATACCCAACAGTCCTGAGTTATCCCTCCTTGTGAGATCATTAAGTATTTTTGAGAACAACATACCCAACAGTCCTGAGTTATCCCTCCTGTGAGATCATTAAGTATTTTTTGAAGACAATAATCCCAACAGTCCTGAGTTATCCCTCCTTGTGAGATCATTGAGTATTTTTTGAAAACAACATACCCAATAGTCCTAAGTTATCCCTCCTTGTGAGACCATTAAGTATTTTATGAAAACAACATACCCAACAGTCCTAAGTTATCCCTCCTTGTGAGACCATTAAGTATTTTTGAAAACAACATACCCAACAGTCCTGAGTTATCCCTCCTTGTGAGATCATTAAGTATATTTTGAAAACAACATACCCAACAGTCCTGAGTTATCCCTCCTTGTGAGATCATTAAGTATTTTTGAAAACAACATACCCAACAGTCCTAAGTTATCCCTCCTTGTGAGATCATTAAGTATTTTTGAAAACAACATACCCAACAGTCCTGAGTTATCCCTCCTTGTGAGATCATTAAGTATTTTTGAAAACAACATACCCAACAGTCCTGAGTTATCCCTCCTTGTGAGATCATTAAGTATTTTTGAAAACAACATACCCAACAGTCCTGAGTTATCCCTCCTTGTGAGATCATTAAGTATTTTTTTGAGAACAACATACCCAACAGTCCTGAGTTATCCCTCGTTGTGAGATCATTAAGTATTTTTTGAAGACAATAATCCCAACAGTCCTGAGTTATCCCTCCTTGTGAGATCATTGAGTATTTTTTGAAAACAACATACCCAATAGTCCTAAGTTATCCCTCCTTGTGAGACCATTAAGTATTTTATGAAAACAACATACCCAACAGTCCTAAGTTATCCCTCCTTGTGAGACCATTAAGTATTTTTTGAAAACAACATACCCAACAGTCCTGAGTTATCCCTCCTTGTGAGATCATTAAGTATATTTTGAAAACAACATACCCAACAGTCCTGAGTTATCCCTCCTTGTGAGATCATTAAGTATTTTTGAAAACAACATACCCAACAGTCCTAAGTTATCCCTCCTTGTGAGATCATTAAGTATTTTTGAAAACAACATACCCAACAGTCCTGAGTTATCCCTCCTTGTGAGATCATTAAGTATTTTTGAAAACAACATACCCAACAGTCCTGAGTTATCCCTCCTTGTGAGATCATTAAGTATTTTTGAAAACAACATACCCAATAGTCCTGAGTTATCCCTCCTTGTGAGTTCATTAAGTATTTTTGAAAACAACATACCCAACAGTCCTAAGTTATCCCTCCTTGTGAGATCATTAAGTATTTTTGAAAACAACATACCCAACAGTCCTGAGTTATCCCTCCTTGTGAGATCATTAAGTATTTTTTTGAGAACAACATACCCAACAGTCCTGAGTTATCCCTCGTTGTGAGATCATTAAGTATTTTTTGAAGACAATAATCCCAACAGTCCTGAGTTATCCCTCCTTGTGAGATCATTGAGTATTTTTTGAAAACAACATACCCAACAGTCCTGAGTTATCCCTCTTTATGAGACCATTAAGTATTTTTTGAAAACAACATACCCAATAGTCCTAAGTTATCCCTCCTTGTGAGATCATTAAGTATTTTTTGAAAACAACATACCCAACAGTCCTGAGTTATCCCTCCTTGTGAGATCATTAAGTATTTTTGAAAACAACATACCCAACAGTCCTGAGTTATCCCTCCTTGTGAGATCATTAAGTATTTTTTTGAGAACAACATACCCAACAGTCCTGAGTTATCCCTCGTTGTGAGATCATTAAGTATTTTTGAAACAATAATCCCAACAGTCCTGAGTTATCCCTCCTTGTGAGATCATTGAGTATTTTTGAAAACAACATACCCAATAGTCCTAGTTATCCCTCCTTGTGAGACCATTAAGTATTTTATGAAAACAACATACCCAACAGTCCTAAGTTATCCCTCCTTGTGAGACCATTAAGTATTTTTTTGAAAACAACATACCCAACAGTCCTGAGTTATCCCTCCTTGTGAGATCATTAAGTATATTTTGAAAACAACATACCCAACAGTCCTGAGTTATCCCTCCTTGTGAGATCATTAAGTATTTTTGAAAACAACATACCCAACAGTCCTAAGTTATCCCTCCTTGTGAGATCATTAAGTATTTTTTGAAAACAATATACCCAACAGTCCTGAGTTATCCCTCATTGTGAGATCATTAAGTATTTTTGAAAACAACATACCCAACAGTCCTGAGTTATCCCTCCTTGTGAGATCATTAAGTATTTTTTGAAGACAATAATCCCAACAGTCCTGAGTTATCCCTCCTTGTGAGATCATTAAGTATTTTTTGAAAACAACATACCCAACAGTCCTGAGTTATCCCTCTTTATGAGATCATTACATATTTTTTTAAGTCAATCTTGCTCAATTAAAAAGTTAATTTTCATTTCAGACATCATTAATGGAAACAGGACGTGAACAAATGGAACGTTCATTTAGACAGTTCCTGGCGCTAAACAGTAGTCCTCTCGAAGCTGAAACATTGATTGATTTATTGAATTCTAACGAAGGTTGTCAATGGTTATTGCGGGGGGGGGGGACTATAGAAAGTTTTAGCAGATTTTTCGGAGGCGTTGTAGATTATATTAAGGCGGTGATTTTCAAAATATCATTTCCCCAACAAATTAGCGCGCGCGTAATTCAGGTTTTCCACTTGTCTTAACATAAGAATGGCTTTAGGTCATTCTATGTGAAAAATTTCGTTATCCTGTTTAAAACCTAGTCAAACAGTTAGGCCTGTTTCAAACGTCGCGTTTTACATGAGACGAATGCATTTGAAATAAAAGCTAATGAGGAATTTTATCTCATTTTCTTTTCTCTTTAGTGCATTCGGTTCATGGCCGTATGTAAAATGTGACGTTTGAAACAGGCCTTAGTCTCGCCATCTTACGTTAAAGTCACACGTTATTATGCGTCAGATTTAAGTCATTATATCTCAATTCACATTTTTTATATTTCTTTCCAGAAACAGAAGAATCCACGCCTCAATTTAAACCTATAAATGGTAACAAAAAAACATCAAAGAAATTTTGAAATCAATATTGTAAAACGATAAGGGAAAATGTCTTCTCGTAAATGATCTTTCGCCACTTTTCTAATGATCTCTAGTCTCCCAAATGTTACTTTCTTTTCCACGTTTAGACGAAGCTATAGAAGATTTGAGTAAAATAGCAGCTTGGCTGGTCACAGAAGCCCAATCTAAAGGTATTTCCTTGAAAATATGTTTCACTTTCATTATGGGTTTGGTTGTAACGCGAATTTAGCTAGAGTTTAGAAAAGCGAACGAAACACGAGCCTAAGGCGAGTATGTTCCATTAAACTAAAATACTTGGAATGCTACCTGAAGTAAATGAATCCACCTTTCCGACGGTAGACACACGTGTCAAAAATACGAAATCAAATTGCAAAATTTGGACAATCAAATGGTCGGACATAGTATTGTTTATGTAGAATAGTGGCAATGAAATGGTTAGGTTTAGGAGATATTTTTGAGTTTTGGATCATTTTTTAATCCGATTGTAGTTATTCAGAACAATTATTTATAAAGGCAGAAGGCATAACAGTGAATATTAATCATTTTGGGTTTGAAAAAGCATAACGATCGAAGGAAAGCTTGAATACTGGCAAGTCGTCGCGTTAATGACTTTTTTGTAAGCATTGTTGCGGGCCTTTACGGCGTGACTTAAGAATATCCAGGACGGATTCCAGCTGCATAAAGCACAAAAATGCAAGCCATACAAATTTTTGAACTTTTATTTTTATTACATGTTGCTTTCGCTGGGTGTAAAATTTGGTTTCAAAAAATTATTAGGTAGCGTCCCATGTATTTCAGTTCAATGGTATGTTCAAAAATTTCACGACTGCGCTGATAGCGATTTCAATTTTCGTGTTTTGATGGTCTGATCCAAAGTCGGACATCGACCAATCAGAGCACGCGTTTGGCATATGTTATTTTATAAAAGAATTTTTTGTTCTTTCAGATTTTATGAATGTGTACAGTCAAATTCGATCAAGTGTCGTAATGAAGACCTTACAAGGGTTTGTGATGTACTTGTTACCAGAAACAATGGAAAAAATGCGTGATCCGTTATCAGTATTATACATAACGCAGTCAAACGTTCACAATATACATTTTTTTTATAAAACAAGCTTTCGGCTGTCTGTCTACAGCCTTCGACGGGTTATAAAAAAGTATTTTATAACCGAAAGCTTGTTTTTATAAAATATTTTATATTAGTGAACGTTTGACTGCTTTAAGAAATATTGGGTTTTCATAATTTCGTAAAAGAACTGTTGCTAATGTTCATTTAATATACACGACGATTTTTTTGAGAATAGACATGTTTCGACATTTCTTGATGTCATCTTCAGTAGACATTATGAGATGTCGAAATATGTCTATTCTCAAAAAATTTGTCGTCTATATTAAATGCAGAATAATGGGTTCTTTTCATAAAATATTCAAGTTTTTTTGTTTTCGACTTTCCTCAGATTAGTCGAGGGACATTCGCTAGGAAAGATAGAAAGTTATTCTCCTGCCAACATTGTAAGTACATAAAAGTCAGTCTATCTATAATCTTTTTATCTGAAAAGTTAGAAAAATTTTTTCATCGGAAATGTTGATGTTTCACCCTGGGGGTGGGGGGTGTTGTCAAGATTTGTTTTACTAGAGGAAGCGAGATTTTTTACCGATATTTCACCCATTAGAGAGATAGTCTTTTCTGGATACGAAGAGATGGTTTTATTGTAGGGGCTAAAATTTTCAACAGGATTTTCATTAAGTATCAAGGTTAACGTCTTCAATGATAATCTCACAATGTACAAACTTATTTACATCTGCAGATGATCAGTCCGAAGTTGAAACAGTTAAGCGGCATCACTCCTCAAAGAAAATCAACTATGAAAAGAAATCTTGTGCGTCGTGTACCATCGAAAGCGTTTGAATACACAGGAAATCGGAAAGTCAACTCACCAGCTGCAATGTTCGATTCGTCAACATCCAAAGAGGATGAAGAGTAATGTATTTTATTGTGTATTTTTTGTTCTGTGTTTGTAAACTTTTTGTCGTTCGGCGTTCGTCGTAATTGCTGTTAAGAAGATGATTTCATAAATCCAACTGGATAAAAATGCTCTTCAACCGACAGGTTTAGTGGTTTTTCCCCATTGAACTAAAATACATGGAACGCTACCTGAAGCAAATAATTGAAGCCAAATCTTACACCCAGACACGCGAGATTTTACCCCAGACACGCGTGTTTGGTGTTTCGAGATTCTCTTGCGGAGTAATAATTGATTGGCTACACACGCGTGTCTAGGGTAAAATCACGTCTTCAAAAAATCATTAGGGTTTTGTACTACAGGTAGCGTTCCAGGTATTTTAGTTCAGTGGTCTTCCGTCACGTGTTATAGACCGCATTTTCACACAATAATGATTATACAGGTCACTCAGGTGTACAACACGTCCTCATGTCGGCCATTATTCCAGCCAGATGATTAGGATTTCTCACTTGTTTCCAACCATTAAAATTACATGACGTCAATACTTTATAATGAATTCAAGTATATTTTGACTTAAGAAATGACTTCGGATCATTTTAAAGGTTTGGAAAAAGTCAAAAACCCTAATCATCTGGCTGGAATAATGGCGGCCACCATGCGCGGCACGACATGCGCGAGGACAAAACATCAAAGGTTACGACACGAGTGACTCTTCTGTATATTCTTAATCTGTGGCATTATCGTGAAAATGGCTGAATATTCAAGTTAAAGCAATTAGCTAAACCAGGCAGAATTTATCTCAATAATCTTCCGAAACCTAAACTTTAACTTTGATTCTTTCCTCGAACTCGTTGCTTTTGTGTTTTAACTTCAACACTGTTATCTTTTAAAGATTCATACGCAGAAACAAATTTCTTTATTTATTTAGTGAGATAGAAGCTGGTCGATTCATCACTCTTTCTGCGGCACTTTTAAAACTTCTCCAGGTTTGTTGCACATAGTTGTTTTAAAGCGTATTTTAAAGTGTATTTTTTAATGTGTATTTTAAAGTGTATTTTTTAAAGTGTATTTTAAAGTGTATTTTTTAAAGTGTATTTTAAAGTGTATTTTTAAAGTGTATTTTAAAGTTTATTTTTTAAAGTGTATTTTAAAGTGTATTTTTTAAAGTGTATTTTAAAGTGTATTTTTTAAAGTGTATTTTAAATTGTATTTTAAAGTGTATTTTAAAGTGTATTTTAAAGTGTATTTTAAAGTTTATTTTTTAAAGTGTATTTTAAAGTGTATTTTGAAGTGTATTTTTTAAAGTGTATTTTAAAGTGTATTTTTTAAAGTGTATTTTAAAGTGTATTATTTAAAGTGTATTTTAAAGTGTATTTTTTAAAGTGTATTTTAAAGTGTATTTTAAAGTGTATTTCAAAGTTTATTTTTTAAAGTGTATTTTAAAGTGTATTATTTAAAGTGTATTTTAAAGTGTATTTTTTAAAGTGTATTTTAAAGTGTATTTTAAAGTTTATTTTTTAAAGTGTATTTTAAATTGTATTTTAAAGTGTATTTTAAAGTGTATTTTAAAGTTTATTTTTTAAAGTGTATTTTAAAGTGTATTTTAAAGTGTATTTTTTAAAGTGTATTTTAAAGTGTATTTTTAAGTGTATTATTTTGTATTTTTAAAGTGTATTTTTTAAAGTGTATTTTAAAGTGTATTTAAAGTGTATTTCAAAGTTTATTTTTTAAAGTGTATTTTAAAGTGTATTATTTAAAGTGTATTTTAAAGTGTATTTTTTAAAGTGTATTTTAAAGTGTATTATTTAAAGTGTATTTTAAAGTGTATTTTTTAAAGTGTATTTTAAAGTGTATTATTTAAAGTGTATTTTAAAGTGTATTTTAAAGTGTATTTCAAAGTTTGTATTTTAAAGTGTATTTTAAAGTGTATTTTTTAAAGTGTATTTTTTCGATGCAAAAGTTATTTTGCAGATATGTCATTCCTAGAGTGAACGGACATTGATAAATTTGATCATTTGTAAAGAACATAGAGATGGTATTTTTGACGTTCTCATTCAAAATTTGATTGAAACGTTGATTGTCGAGGGAGAAGTAAGTCGCTTTATGAGAAGAATTTGTTTGGAAATTTTTTCACGTTTTTTAAACGTTTTTTCATTCCTTATTGAGGTCATGGAAAACTCGGCAAGAAAATTAATTGCGAAAAGGGAATATTTCTCTCTGTTGCCTCTTCTTCCCGTGCTCAAGTATGTTAAATCTGTGTTGCCCTTGTTCTCTCAAGCATTACAGGTAACTAGGAAACTTTACAGGTACCCTTTTTTCTTAGGAAAAATTTAGAGCACATTAAATGTGGCCCAAACTTTGCGAACATACAAATGCGCCATATTCTTGATGAAGAGTGTCACAGTTTTTATAATACCAACATGTTATATCATGTATTTTGATTTAATATGTTACATATTACTGTCTTTTAACTTGTTTTTTTTTGTTACATGTGGTCATTTTCACGTGTAGCCTAAGAAAATCTTAAAATTTCATCTGTTCTAGGGAGTTCGTACTCCAACTCAAGCAGCAATCCCGAATCTTTTTGTTAATTTGGAGTCCGTGGTAGGATATTTAAAATTTTATCGATGTGTTACATCATCTTGCAAGGAGGTGGGGCAGGGACGAAACTAGAACGTTAAGTGGGGGGGGAGATATTCATATATTCACCTCTGCTCGACTGATTTGGTTTGTTAGCGATTATAATTTCAAAAGAAAATTTGCAGGGAAAAACTGAATGTATAAATATTCGCCCCACCCCTCCCCCCTCACTTAAAGTTCTAGTTTCGTCCCTGAATGGATGTGTTCTCTCGCTTTATCTTGTAAATATTCACCCACCCCTCCCCCCTCACTTAACGTTCTAGTTTCGTCCCTGAATGGATGTGTTCTCTCGCTCTATCTTGCTTTTGTTGATTGCTTTAGGGAGCTAAAGCTTTGGATGACTTTACTGAAAATATCAAGGTTTGTTTGTTGAATGTGATCGTAGCAAAGATGTTTTACTTTATGAAAACTTATAAAGCTTTGTTGAATGTAACCAATTACAGCAATGAATCTTACTAAACGTCTTCTTCATTAATGAGATTGACGGAATGCTTTATTTTATGCTACCATAATTTCTCTTAACATCCATGACGTCTCTCTCAGAGAAGGATCCAGGATGATTGTTTGGGGGGGGGGGTGCTTTAGTTTGGATTAGATTTTTTGACTTTTGTGGATGTCATCGTGCCATTTTTGTTCATTTCTGTTATAGTTATATCTTGTGAGAAAATTCACCTAACCTCTTTTTCACCTCCTCTTGGTAAGGAGGGGTGAGCACCTCCACTTTATTAGCAGGTGTACTCAGCCTCACCTTACTAACAGAGGTACGCCCTCCCTCCTACCCCACCTTGCTAACAGAGGTACGCCCTCCCACCCCACCTTACTAACAGAGGTGCGCACTCCCATCCACCTTACTAACAGAGGTACGCCCTCCCACCCCACCTTACTAACAGAGGTGCGCACTCCCACCCCACCTTACTAACAGAGGTACACACCCCCAACCCCAACTTACTACCATAGATAGGCGCCCCCACCATGACCTAACTCAGGTACACACCCCCAACCCCACCAGTAAATTCATGGCATTTTTATTGTTACTTGATGTTTTCTTTTCTTTAGCATGACCCGGACAAGCAATCAAATATGCCTAAAGATGGCACTGTCCATGAACTCACAAGCAATGTACGTAAGATGACTAGACATCAAGCAATGTACGTAAGGTGACTGACTAGACATCTAGCAATGTACGTAAGGTGACTGACTAGACATCTAGCAATGTACGTAATGTGACTGACTAGACATCTAGCAATGTACGTAAGGTGACTGACTAGACATCTAGCAATGTACGTAAGGTGACTGACTAGACATCTAGCAATGTACGTAAGGTGACTGACTAGACATCTAGCAATGTACGTAAGGTGACTGACTAGACATCTAGCAATGTACGTAAGGTGACTGACTAGACATCAAGCAATGTACGTAAAGTGACGAGACATCAAGCAACGTAAGTAAGGTGACTAGACATCAAGCAATGTACGTAAGGTGACGAGACATCAAGCAACGTAAGTAAGGTGACTAGACATCAAGCAATGTACGTAAGGTGACGAGACATCAAGCAACGTAAGTAAGGTGACTAGACATCAAGCAATGTACGTAAGGTGACGAGACATCAAGCAACGTAAGTAAGGTGACTAGACATCAAGCAATGTACGTAAGGTGACGAGACATCAAGCAACGTAAGTAAGGTGACTAGACATCAAGCAATGTACGTAAGGTGACGAGACATCAAGCAATGTAAGTAAGGTGACGAGACATCAAGCAATGTACGTAAGGTGACGAGACATCAAGCAATGTACGTAAGGTGACTAGACATCAAGCAATGTACGTAAGGTGACGAGACATCAAGCAACGTAAGTAAGGTGACTAGACATCAAGCAATGTACGTAAGGTGACTAGACATCTAGCAATGTACGTAAGGTGACTAGACATCAAGCAATGTACGTAAGGTGACTAGACATCAAGCAATGTACGTAAGGTGACGAGACATCAAGCAATGTACGTAAGGTGACTAGACATCAAGCAATGTACGTAAGGTGACGAGACATCAAGCAACGTAAGTAAGGTGACTAGACATCAAGCAATGTACGTAAGGTGACTGACTAGACATAAAGCAATGTACGTAAGGTGACGAGACATCAAGCAATGTACGTAAGGTGACTAGACATCAAGCAATGTACGTAAGGTGACTAGACATCAAGCAATGTACGTAAGGTGACTGACTAGACATAAAGCAATGTACGTAAGGTGACTAGACATCAAGCAATGTACGTAAGGTGACTAGACATCAAGCAATGTACGTAAGGTGACTAGACATCAAGCAATGTACGTAAGGTGACTGACTAGACATAAAGCAATGTACGTTAGGTGACTAGACATCAAGCAATGTACGTAAGGTGACTGACTAGACATCAAGCAATGTACGTAAGGTGACTAGACATCAAGCAATGTACGTAAGGTGACTAGACATCAAGCAACGTAAGTAAGGTGACTAGACATCAAGCAACGTACGTAAGGTGACGAGACATCAAGCAATGTACGTAAGGTGACTAGACATCAAGCAATGTACGTAAGGTGACTAGACATCAAGCAATGTACGTAAGGTGACTGACTAGACATAAAGCAATGTACGTAAGGTTACTAGACATCAAGCAATGTACGTAAGGTGACTAGACATCAAGCAATGTACGTAAGGTGACTAGACATCAAGCAATGTACGTAAGGTGACTAGACATCAAGCAACGTAAGTAAGGTGACTAGACATCAAGCAATGTACGTAAGGTGACTAGACATCAAGCAATGTACGTAAGGTGACTAGACATCAAGCAATGTACGTAAGGTGACGAGACATCAAGCAATGTACGTAAGGTGACTAGACATAAAGCAATGTACGTAAGGTGACTAGACATCAAGCAATGTACGTAAGGTGACTGACTAGACATAAAGCAATGTACGTAAGGTGACTAGACATCAAGCAATGTACGTAAGGTGACGAGACATCAAGCAATGTACGTAAGGTGACTAGACATCAAGCAATGTACGTAAGGTGACTGACTAGACATAAAGCAATGTACGTAAGGTGACTAGACATAAAGCAATGTACGTAAGGTGACTAGACATCAAGCAACGTAAGTAAGGTGACTAGACATCTAGCAATGTACGTAAGGTGACTGACTAGACATAAAGCAATGTACGTAAGGTGACTAGACATCTAGCAATGTACGTAAGGTGACTGACTAGACATCTAGCAATGTACGTAAGGTGACTGACTAGACATCTAGCAATGTACGTAAGGTGACTGACTAGACATCAAGCAATGTACGTAAGGTGACGAGACATCAAGCAACGTAAGTAAGGTGACTAGACATCAAGCAATGTACGTAAGGTGACGAGACATCAAGCAACGTAAGTAAGGTGACTAGACATCAAGCAATGTACGTAAGGTGACGAGACATCAAGCAATGTAAGTAAGGTGACGAGACATCAAGCAATGTACGTAAGGTGACGAGACATCAAGCAATGTACGTAAGGTGACTAGACATCAAGCAATGTACGTAAGGTGACGAGACATCAAGCAACGTAAGTAAGGTGACTAGACATCAAGCAATGTACGTAAGGTGACTAGACATCAAGCAATGTACGTAAGGTGACTAGACATCAAGCAACGTACGTAAGGCGACTAGACATCAAGCAATGTACGTAAGGTGACTAGACATCAAGCAATGTACGTAAGGTGACGAGACATCAAGCAATGTACGTAAGATGACTGATTAGACATCAAGCAATGTACGTAAGGTGACTGACTAGACATCAAGCAATGTACGTAAGGTGACTGACTAGACATCAAGCAATGTACGTAAGATGACTGACTAGACATCTAGCAATGTTGCTAGTTTACATGATCTCTCGTGTATTTCGTCTGTAAATGCATTTTCTTTGTAAAGTAAATTAATTTCGCGAGCGAAAGTTTTTTATAAAGATACTCTTTGTTGTATTATTTTTTGTAGACATTGATATTTCTTGAGCACCTGTTGGGATACACCGACACTGTTGGAAATATGCTCTTAAACTCAGGTATTATTTAAGATCCTTTATCTTGATGTTGATTATTTCAGTTTTATCCTAAAGCATTTTTGAACGATGATCTTGCGGGTGAACGACCCTATGGTTGTAGAATGACGACCGTTTCTCATGTACATTAGTTTCAAAATTGAATTGTTCTTGAATACATAGATTTAGAATCACTGAACGGTAAAGCTTGTGAGAAACATGAGACCAGACCCTAGCGTAAGATTGCCTTCTTTATTGAAATATTTATTCGTCGTCAATATTCACAAGTTCTGACTCAATTATCCACATATACCCCGCTCTACACCTGGATGATACATTTTACTGTTATTTATCAACAAATGCCCCCAATTTATATGAAAAAACGTACGTACAAGATCACGGCTTTTGTTTAAGCTTACGTGTAAAGAAATGAATGAAAAGAACAGATACTTTGCATTTAAGTAAGTTGTACATTTTTGTTCGTATAGAATCTGTAATGGATCCACGAATTGGTGACAGTGTATCACCTAAAACTCTTGTGGCTCGATACTTTGGTAAGTTTACAAAATTCTTTCCTTATAAATGCATTCTTCTTTATCATAGCTTACGTGTGTATTTTAAATGTTGAAGGTCGTGTTCTTGGTGCTCTTGGATTAAATCTTGAACTGAAGTCGAAAAGTTACGTTACAATGTTGGGTCAAGTTGCCCTGTCTGGGATATTCTTATTAAACAATTATAACTACATTTTGAAAGGATTGCAGAGGTTAGTGTCTTTAATATTTTATAACATACACTTCTCAATGACTGACTACCGTAAAATAGTTAGAGATTAGAGAATTTGAATTTTATCATTTTTAACACTATATAAAACCGTGTCGGAATTCATAAAATAAAAATTCGGGCTGGATACGCTACTGCTGACGATGACTTTGGAATAAAGTTGAAAGACGGTGCCATACAGAAAACTGCTATAGTGGCGAGAATCTCTCGTCCATACGTAGTTTAAAAGAGATTTGACTCGTCTCAAATCTTTGTGGGCTTGGTGCGAGTTCTAATTTCGTCCAAGTCACATGTTTTTCATGTTGGAATAAAAGCGCGTCAGGATTCGTATTATCAACACTAGAACATCGTAAGGTTTCAAATATTCGATTTAACTGACAAGTAGAAGTACTTGTGGCTATATAGCAAAAGATTAAGTTCAAAATTCATGCTGCAATATCGCATCTTATAAACTATAAAAAGCCGGCAATTCATATCAGGAATCTTCTAGTCTGACGATGAATAACTTTTCGAAACGTTACTGTATGTAACTTTACTTCAACATGAAATATTTGTATCGTATGGAAACAACGATAAAAGCAGAAAATTGCCTTAAAACTCCGTCGGCTGATACTGAAATTCTAATAAGCTGCCCAACTTTAATAAAATAATATTAACTCGTGGAATATTAATTATACATTTTACAAGAGGTAAACAAAATCATTCAAAAAAATATCTTTATTAATTGCATATTTACTTAACGAGTGATATATGTATTTGAATTTCTTTTTGAGGTACGATATTTCCACAACCGCACGAATAGTGAATTATTATCGATTTTTACAATCACGTGATGTATATGTGAATAGTTTTTAACTATTATTTATACTTTTTAACATAAGACGCTAAGATTTGTGCACTTCATGACCACTATATTGGTATATTTATGATTGTAGTTTTTCTTTTATTAACAAAATGATACGAAATCATTTTAATTTATTGAAGTATGTTGCGATTGTGATTTAATGTCGTTGGTTCCTTTTTCTAGTTATATTGTTGTCGAGTTGTCTCGATCATGTCTTCCAAACCTAATTCATATTCTGTATTAATTTCGGACGCTCTCTGGAACATTTCGTTCCCTCTTTCATATTTCTGCAACTTCATCAAAGTTGTGGCATACTTTTTGAGCAAGTATACCTTTCCTTTGTTTGGAGGTAGCTCTAACTCTTCAAAAACATTCAAAGCAATTTTATAATTTTCCCTTGCAGACTCGTTTTCTTTCATTTCTAACAGCAAATCACCCAAGACTTCATGACAATCTACTTTAAGGGAATGTTTTCCAAGAAACTCGTCTACTAAAGCTATAGCTTTCTGGATCATTTCTTCCCCTCTATCATATTCCTGCAACTTCATCAAAGATGTAGCATAGTTTTTGAGCAAGTTCACCTTTTTTCCTTTTGTTAGCTCTAACTCTTCAAAAACATTCAAAGCAATTTCATAATTTTCCCTTGCAGACTCGTTTTCTTTCATTTCTAACAGCAAATCACCCAAGACTTTATGACAATCTACTTTAAGGGAATGTTTTCCAAGAAACTCGTCTACTAAAGCTATAGCTTTTTTATAGTAATCTTTCGCTCGCTGGAACATTTCTTTCCCTCTTTCATACTTCTGCAACTTCGTCAAAGATGTGGCATAGTTTTTGAGCAAGTATACCTTTCCTATGTTTGGAGTTAGCTTTAACTCTTCAAAAACATTCAAAGCAATTTCATAATTTTTCCTTGCAGCCTTAATTTGTTTCATTTCTAACAGCAAATCACCCAAGACTTTATGACAATCTACTTTAAGGGGATGTTTTCCAAGGAGCTCGTCCACTAAAGCTGTAGCTTTTCCACAGCAATCTTTCGCCATAGCCATCAGTTCATTGAAACTTTCTACTTGGTGACGTTGTGTGCTCTGATATTTTCTTAAATGACCAAGCATGAGAAGCGACAAAATCACGTCAACTTTCGTCAAAGGGGACGAGTTCTCTCTTTCCATGTTTTGTTTCCTTAAGTTACGCGATTCTTCGATATTATTAGCAGCTTTTTCAAAATATTCTCGCTGTCTGTTGGGTTGCTCATTTTCGTCTTTTGATTTGTTGAAATAGTATCGACCCAACTGGTATTTGAAATGTGCTTTCAGTAATGGTTCGTCATCTGGAAATTCACTTCTATCGTACTCATCGATGACTTTCTCCATTTTTTCGAAATAGCCATCGGACAGCCATGATTTTCTACCTTCATGATCAACCAGAATGCAATCAAAATCAATCTTTTTTCTTATTTTCCCGTGCTTCTCTGCTAACTTGGAGCAAGTTTGTACAAATTTGATCAGTATCTCTTCAGAAATGACGCCATCGTTAGCCGTATTGAAAAAGAATCTGCATGACGATTGAAATAAATCGCTTGTCATCAATATTTTTGAAACTTGGTTATTCCTAGTGGTACAGGTCGAAAGGACGTCTTCAATATTTCTTGCTTCTCTTTTGAGTATTTCTCTTCCACCAATGAAGCCATCTTTTGAATAACTTTTCAGTGTTGCATTGTGACAAATTTCAAGGTAATGCTGAATGTGCTGAATGGATTTATCATTTGTTTGCCCTTCAGGATCCATCCTTATGTGTCGAGCGTTCTTTTGTTAGGTTCTCTCCTCGGTCAAAGTTACAACTTCAGATTATATTTTCTATTTTAAATGCAAAATGGTTTAGTTAATTTGTGTTCACGTCTGTTTGTTTGTCTGTATGTCGTGTTTTAATCCTCAATTCACAGTTGTTTGTTTATCAATTTATTAGAAACTTTGGTTAAATTATACATGTTCATCGCATTCGTTTGGTTGTGAGTGTTTGTGACGATCAAGTGATCGACTGATCGCCATTGATGGAATTTCAAAATTATGTTATTGCTGTTGACAAATCAATGTTTAAAACTGTTTTTTCACATCGTTCTTATGTTATTTCAATGATTATAAAGATGCTTTACCTGTTGTTGAACTTCCTCAAGTTTTGACTTGTCACACGTTTAAATGTTTCTTCTAATGTATCCGTCTTCAAACAAAATTTTCACATGATACGCGCACTATATATGATTTTTGCTGAGTTTTTTTGCAACCTAAGCAATTTTAGTTCTTATTTATCAATCGTATATATCCTGCAGAACCATTTATTGTACATGTATATCCTGCAGAACCATTTATCGTACATATATATCCTGCAGAACCATTATTGTTTTATCATACGAGGGCAATTTTTTTACATCAGAGTTCATACATATATTTTATGTCAATTGTGAGTAATTTGATATGGAAAACTTTATTCCTTATATATTCCTTATATTGTTTGTCTGTATGTTGTGTTTTAAACCTCAATTTACAACTATATACATGTGTTAGTTTATATGTGTTGAGATTGCATTCGTAGGGTACAAATATTGAGCGTTTGTGACGATGTTATGAGCCTCGCGTTCCTTAGTCATGTTGCCACAGAAAACGTCGAATCGATGAAGCGAATAGAAGTGTTCTTGCGCTTTATTTTATTATTAAATATGATATCTAAAATACGTATTATTTATTGTGAATACAAAAGCTCTGCATTCAGCTTTTGTAAGCTGTCAAATTGCCACCCAACTATTCATAGCGTCGATTTGATGTTGTGAACACGAGTCATCACTGTTGATGGAATTTCCAAGATATGTTATTGCTATAAAATTATGGTTTACATTCTTCTTATATTATGTTCATAATTATAAAGATGCTTTACATGTCATTGTTTTACCTCAAGTCTTGACTTTTCAAGCGTTTTAATGTTTCTTTTCTAACTACGATTTATTTACTTCCGCGTCTTCAACTAATTTCACATATTATGCACTTTTTAAGGTTTTTGCCGTTTTAGTAACCTAGGAAATTTCATTTATTATTAATTGATTGTGTATTAAAATCCACATGGAGTCCACAAAAAATGTCGGAAGCCAGCAATGATCATTTCTCTTTTCAATTACCATTATTGTAAAGAAAAAATTTTAATTATGTATTGTGTTAGTAAACAATATTTATTATATATATCTCATCTGTCATCAATGTAAGGATGTTAAGATCTTGTAAATGCATATCCGGCGCTACTTGTTGTTTGTTCCATGAAAGTCAATCAAAGTCCTTATATACTTTGTTGTTGTGTCTTCATCATGAGTGATATGATGTTTGAAACTTCACTTCAAATTACTCCAGTGTCGTGTTTTCATATTTTAAATGAATTTCCGTTGGGGTCTTTGAGCAAAAACTATATTTGCAGTAGATATTGAAATTCTAATAAGCTACCCAACTTTAATAAAATAATATTAACTCGTGAAATATTAATTATACATTTTACAAGAGGTAAACAAAATCATTCAAAAAAATATCTTTATTAATTGCATATTGACTTAACGAGTAATATATGTATTTGAATTTCTTTTTGAGGTACGATATTTCCACAACTGCACGAATAGTGAATTATTATTGATTTTTAAAATCACGTGATGTATATGTGAATAGTTTTTAACTATTATTTATACTTTTTAACATAAGACGCTAAGATTTGTGCACTTCATGACCACTATATTGGTATATTTATGATTGTAGTTTTTCTTTTATGAACAAAATGATATGAAATCATTTTAATTTATTGAAGTATGTTGTGATTTAATGTCGTTGGTTCTTTTTCTAGTTATATTGTTGTCGAACTTTCTCGATTCGGTCTTCCAAACCTAATTCATATTCTGCATTAATTTCGGACGCTCTCTGGAACATTTTGTTCCCTCTTTCATATTCCAGCAACTTCATCAAAGATGTGGCATAATTGATGAGCAAGTATACCTTACCTTTGTTTGGAGTTAGCTCTAACTCTTCAAAAACATTCAAAGCAATTTCATACTCTTTCCTTGCAGACTCGATTTGGTTCATTTGTAACAGCAAATTTCCTAATGCTTTATGGCAATCTACTTTAAGAAGATGTTTTCCAAGGAACTCGTCTACTAAAGCTAAAGCTTCTTCATAGCAATCTTTCGCCATTTCACTATTGAAGCTTTCTTCCTGATGACATTGTTTGCTCCGGTATTTTCCGAACAGAAGAAGCGACAAAATCACGTCAACTTTTGTCAAAGGGGACGAGTTCTCGCTTTCCATGTTTTGTTTCCTTAATTTGCAAGATTCTTCGATATTATTAGCAGCTTTTTCAAAATATTCTCGCTGTTTGTTGCGTTGCTGTTTGTTGCGTTGCTGTTTGTTGGGTTGCTGTTTGTTGGGTTGATCTTTTTTGTCTTTTGATTTATTGAGATAGTATCGACCCAACTGGTATTTGAAATGTGCTTTCAGTAATGGTTCGTCATCTGGAAATTCACTTCTATTGTAATCATCGATGACTTTCTCCATTTTTTTGAAATAGCCATCGGACAGCCATGATTTTCTACCTTCATGTTCAACCAGAATGCAATCAAAATCAATCTTTTGTCTTATTATTCCGTGCTCTTTTGCTAAGTTGGAGCAGGTTTGTACAAAGTTGATCAGTATCTCTTCAGAAATGATGCCATTGATGGCCGTATTGAAAAAGAATCTGCATGATGATTGAAATAAATCGCTTATCATCAATATTTGTGAAACTAGTTCATTCCCAGTGGTACAGGTCGAAAGGACGTCTTCAATATTTCTTGCTTCTCTTTTGAGTATTTCTCTTCCATCAATGAAACCATCTCTTGAATAACTTTTCAGTGTTGCATTGTGACAAATTTCCAGGTAATGCTGAATGTCCTGAATGGATATATCATTTCTTTGCCCTTCAGGATCCATCCTTATGTGTAGAGCGTTCTTTTGTTAGGTTCTCTCCTCGGTCTAGGTTACAACGTCAGATTATATTTTCTATTTTAAATGCAAAATGGTTTAGTTAATTTGTGTTCACGTCTGTTTGTTTGTCTGTATGTCGTGTTTTAATCCTCAATTCACAATAGCTTGTTTATCAATTTATTAGAAACTTTGGATAAATTATACATGTTCATCGCATTCGTTTGGTTGTGAGTGTTTGTGACGATCAACTGATCGCCATTGATGGAATTTCGAAATTATGTTATTGCTGTTCACAAATCAAAGTTTAAAACTGTTTTTTCACATCGTTCTTATGTTATTTCAATAATTATAAAGATGCTTTACATGTAATTGTTTTACCTCAAGTCTTGACTTTTCAAGCGTTTTAATGTTTCTTTTCTAACTACGATTTATTTACTTCCGCGTCTTCAACTAATTTCACATATTATGCACTTTTTAAGGTTTTTGCCGTTTTAGTAACCTAGGAAATTTCATTTATTATTACTTGATTGTTTATTAAAATCCACATGGAGTCCACAAAAAATGTCGGAAGCCAGCAATGATCATTGCTCTTTTCAACTACCATTATTGTAAAGAAAAAATTTTAATTATGTATTGTGTTAGTAAACAGTATTTATTATAAATATCTCATCTGCCATCAATGTAAGGATGTTAAGATCTTGTAAATGCATATCCGGCGCTACTTGTTACTTGTTCCATGAAAGGCAATCAAAGTCCTTATATACTTTGTTGTTGTGTCTTCATCATGAGTGATATGATGTTTGAAACTTCACTTCAAATTACTCCAGTGTCGTGTTTTCATATTTTGAATTAATTTCCGTTGGGTCTTTGAGCAAAAACTATATTTGCAGTAGATACTGAAATTCTAATAAGCTGCTCAACTTTAATAAAATAATATTAACTCGTGAAATATTAGTTATACATTTTACAAGAGGTAAACAAAATCATTCAAAAAAATATCTTTATTAATTGCATATTGACTTAACTAGTAATAAATGTATTTGAATTTTTTTTTGCGGTACGATATTTCCACAACTGCGCGAATATTGAATTATTATTGATTTTTAAAATCACGTGATAAATATGTGAATAGTTTTTAACTATTATTTATACTTTTTAACATAAGACGCTAAAATTTGTGCACCTCGTGAACACTATATTGGTATGTTTATGATTGCAGTTCTTCTTTTATCAACAAAATGATACGAAATCATTTAAATTTATTAAAGTATGTTGCGATTTAATGTCGTTGGTTCTTTTTCTAGTTATATTATTGTCGAGCTTTCTCGATCAGGTCTTCCAAACCTAATTTATATTCTGCATTAATTTCGAACGCTCTCTGGAACATTTCTTCCCCTCTTTCATATTTCTGCAACTTCATCAAAGATGTGGCATAGTTTTTGAGCAAGTATACCTTTCCTTTGTTTGGAGTTAGCTCTAACTCTTCAAAAACATTCAAAGCAATTTCATAATTTTTCCGTGCAGCCTTGCTTTCTTTCATTTCTAACAGCAAATCACCCAAGACTTTGTGACAATCTACTTTAAGGGAATGTTTTCCAAGAAACTCGTCTACTAAAGCTATAGCTTTTTTATAGTAATCTTTCGCTCGCTGGAACATTTCGTCCCCTCTTTCATATTTCTGCAACTTCATCAAAGTTGTGGCATAGTTTTTGAGCAAGTATACGTTTCCTTTGTTTGGAGTTAGCTCTAACTCTTCAAAAACATTCAAAGCAATTTCATAATTTTTCCTTGCAGCCTCAATTTGGTTCATTTGTAACAGCAAATCACCCAAGACTTTATGACATTCTACTTTAAGGGGATGTTTTCCAAGAAACTCGTCTACTAAAGCTATAGATTTCTGGATCATTTCTTCCCCTCTTTCATATTTCTGCAAATTCATCAAAGATGTGGCATAGTTATTGAGCAAGTATCCCTTTATTTTGTTTGGAGTTAGCTCTAACTCTTCAAAAACATTCAAAGCAATTTCATAATTTTTCCTTGCAGCCTCGTTTTGTTTCATTTGTAACAGCAAATCACCCAAGGCTTTATGACAATCTACTTTAAGGGGATGTTTTCCAAGAAACTCGTCCACTAAAGCTGTAGCTTCTTCATAGCAATCTTTCGCCATAGCAATCAGTTCATTGAAACGTTCTACTTGGTGACGTTGTGTGCTCTGATATTTTCTTAAATAACCAAGCATGAGAAGCGACAAAATCACGTCAACTTTCGTCAAAGGGGACGAGTTCTCTCTTTCCATGTTTTGTTTCCTTAAGTCACGCGATTCTTCGATATTATTAGCAGCTTTTTCAAAATATTCTCGCTGTCTGTTGGGTTGCTCATTTTCGTCTTTTGATTTTTTGAAATAGTATCGACCCAACTGGTATTTGAAATGTGCTTTAAGTAATGGCTTGTCATCTGGAAATTCACTTCTATTGTACTCATCGATGACTTTCTCCATTTTTTCGAAATAGCCATCGGACAGCCATGATTTTCTACCTTCATGATCAACCAGAATGCAATCAAAATCAATCTTTTGTCTTATTTTCCCGTGCTCTTTTGCTAACTCGGAGCAAGTTAGTACAAATTTGATCAGTATCTCTTCAGAAATGATGCCATTGATGGCCGTATTGAAAAAGAATCTGCATGATGATTGAAATAAATCGCTTGTCATCAATATTTGTGAAACTTGTTCATTCCCAGTGGTACAGGTCGAAAGGACGTCTTCAATATGTGTTGCTTCTCTTTTGAGTATTTCTCTTCCACCAATGAAGCCATCTTTTGAATAACTTGTCAATGTTGCATTGTGACAAATTTCCAGGTAATGCTGAATGTGCTGAATGGATATATAATTTGCTTGTCCTTTAGGATCCATCCTTATGTGTCGAGCGTTCTTTTGTTAGGTTCTCTCCTCGGTCAAAGTTACAACTTCAGATTATATTTTCTATTTTAAATGCAAAATGGTTTAGTTAATTTGTGTTCACGTCTGTTTGTTTGTCTGTATGTCGTGTTTTAATTCTCAATTCACAATAGCTTCTTTATCAATTTATTAGAAACTTTGGTTAAATTATACATGTTCATCGCATTCGTTTGGTTGTGAGTGTTTGTGACGATCGACTGATCGCCATTGATGGAATTTCCAAATTATGTTATTGCTGTTGACAAATCAAAGTTTAAAACTGTTTTTTCACATCGTTCTTATGTTATTTCAATAATTATAAAGATGCTTTACCTGTTGTTGAACTTCCTCAAGTCTTGACTTGTCACACGTTTAAATGTTTCTTCTAATGCATCCGTCTTCAAATACAATTTTCACATGATGCGCGCACTATTTATGATTTTTGCTGAGTTTTTTTGTAACCTAAGCAGTTTTAGTTCTTATTTATCAATCGTATAATTAAATCCACGTGAAACACACAGCCAAATGTTGGAAGCATTCATTTTTTTGTAAATTATACAATAGTGGTGATTGCGAAATATCTCAGTTATGTATTGTATTTCTCGAGACTTTATTAGTATGAGAATGTAAAAATCTTGTACATGTATATCCTGCAGAACCATTTATTGTACACGTATATCCTGCTTAATAAACTTGCTAAATTGCTTGATGGGAATATTAGAGAGTTTTAGCAAGAGTACGACTACGACTACGAGTACGAAATTTGACCGTGTAAGGGAATGGCACGACAAAGTTTGTTGTCGTTGTCGCTTTGTCAAAATTTAGTTTTAGCTATAAACAACAGAACGAGCCTTTTTATTGTGTAAAACACCGACGTTTGCGAAGCAGCTTCGGCTCCATTTGTCAATAATGATATCAACTAATCGGTAATAAAGATTTTGCAAGAACATAGGACTCTTTAGAGTGAAAAATTTTTACTATTTTAAATTTTATGTAGGATATATTTATACGATTTTATTGTTGGTTTACGGTTCACTTTGCGTACGAAATACATAAAAGTTTTGCAGGTCATATTTTCCTTTTAAATTACATATGCGCTCAAAAATGTTCTAAAGTAAAGCCTGGATGCTCGAAAATAGTACTGTAAACTAATTTCTTACAGAATGAAAAAATATACCTACTTTTTTTGCTTAAAAAGACATCGTAGTCGCGACTACGAATTTTTTACAAAACATCGTACTCGACAGATTAAACACGTAATCCTTTTGTCGGCAAAGGACAGGATGAGTCAATTTAATTAAGTGGAGACATGAAGTGGAGACATAATTAAGTACAGACATGGAGTCTGTATTAATTAAATTGACTAATCCTGTCCTTTGCCGACAAAAGGATTACGTGTTTAATCTGTCTCTGTTTTAAGTGTCTCTGTTTTACATGATACGTAGAATTATAAATATAAAAGTGACAGTTAAAAAAAATTCTTCAATTTTCTTCGCTCGATGCAGCTAAAATCAGATCTGGATATTCTTTGGTGAGGTGGTTTCATACAACTAAATGCACAGAACATGCATGTACGTAATAGCTTTGACCGCTGTCTCCATGCGATCAAAAGAAAACCTTTGAATCCAAAAAGTGTGCTGTTTAATCGTAAAATTACTCGAGAAGTGAAGTTACTTTCTAGATTGAATCATGAAAATATTGTTAAGTAAAAAGAAATTTACTGTGAATAATGTATCAAAATTTTATAACATAAGCGTTGAAAGCGAGGTTCAATTTAGACAATCCAAGATTCAAGGCTTATTAAATGTTATCTTAGTAGAAACTATTATAAGAAATTAGAAAATCTCCTTTTTCCACGAAGCCCACGGATGCTCTCGTTCATGATGAGAACAATAGACCTTTTCAAGGTTATCGCAGCCATATTGCAGGGGGTGCAAAAACATTGGGCCGAGCGCGCGGTCACGCATGGCGTCCATATAAATTACTAATAAATGCGCAAAAATTACCCTTATACATATTGGCCATTTCTTTCAAAAATATTTCTCGAACTCGTCCATTTTAATAGCTAAATTATTAATTGCGATTTTTTATACACGTGAGTCCAATTTTGTGGTAATCAAAAAGCGGAAAGTTAAAGAAAACATTTGTTTTCTTTGAACAACTTGACCGTCGTTTGAGCGATGTTCTTGAGTTCGCAACACACGCACATGTCTACAGCAAAGTCAGCAAATATCACGAGGAACTATTCTACAGCAAACTCTTATTAGTATTTCCAATTATTTGTAAAGTGACATTGCTATTTTTATTATTATGTATGGCGGCTTAACAGCCAGAAGAAGAAACAGCCAAGTATTCAAATACACACTTAAAACTGTTAGTCGATGGCAGGCCGGTGTGAAACCTTACATCATACTCTCTCGTCAACTGTTCAAATTCCTAAGGGACAGGGAGTAAAGATGCCTCAGATTTTGCTGGATTTCCATCAAAACTTGAATCAGAATACTCGGTGTCATAGGATTGATGAGGACGCTTTGATGTCGTCCATGTTTCTCCTCCTTTACGTTTAAGCGGAGTCCTCGATTGCTCGTACTCTGATAGCCTAATAAAAACCGAAGGATAATCCGTTCCGCGGTTATTTGGGGTTCTTCTTACCAAGGGAAAATAATTTGAGCAAACCATAGTACCTTGTGCACCAGGCTTTGGGTTAAAGTCATCGGCTCTGCTGTTTGCAATTTGTTTTCGCCAAATTTCAGCAAGTGCTTGATCTTTGGGCCACTAATGAAAAACTGAATTTTCTACGTGAGATCTCTTAACTTAATAATAGGGATAGCGTTTATCATTATCGCAATATCCAACTGCACAACGCGCATTTTTTACCATTTCGGCTATGACTGCTCACGGCTACTCGGCTAGTTTATGGTTTAGTTCGTTTGACTTGGCATATGAGATCCGCACATTTGCGAACTCAAGAACATCGCTCAAACGACGGTGAAGTTGTTCAAAGAAAACAATGTTTTTTTTAACTTTCCGCTTTTTGATTATCACAAAATTGGACTCACGTGTATAAAAAATCGCAAATAATAATTTGAATATTAAAATGGATGAGTTCGAGAAATATTTTTGAAAGAAATGGCCAATATGTATAAGGATAATTTTTGCGCATTTATTAGTAATTTATATGGACGCCATGCGTGACCGCGCGCTCGGCCCAATGTTTTTGCACCCCCTGCAATATGGCTACGATAACCTTGAAAAGGTCTATTGTAAAAGGTTAGGAGTAGGAGTAAAAAAAATGTTTACAGTTGGTTTAAATTATAATTCAAGAAGACAGAGGTTGTTTGAACCTTTGCAGTATCCTTGGATGTTCTAGTTTCTTTTATGATAAGAACTCTTAAACGAAAGGTAAACAAAAAGATAAAATTCGAAAGCAAAAAATCCAGTTTTCGGTCCATGGCTTCCGATACACCGAGATATTTGAGCACTATAGCGTCGCATGTTAATTAAGGGAACCAGATAATCCTTTTTTGCCATGAAGCGCTTGCATGGTTTGCTCGTGATGCACGAGAAACAGCAAATGAGAGAGTTAAATCAGAAAGATATAAACCAATAAAAATTGTATAAAACATGTTGAAGGTCGTCTTATATTATAGGTGTTAGGAAAGGGCACAGTGTCAGAAGAAGTTAATTAAAACATTGCTTTGTTTATTTTATGAGAAAAAATAAACAAAAAGATAAAATTCGAAAGCAAAAAAACCCCGTTTTCGGTCCATGCTTCCCGATACCTTCTTAAGCGTAAGGCACTAGAACGCCGCATGTTAACGTTTCGGTAGGAGATTTCTGCCCCTCCACGCTATCCTCCTTGGGAGATGCAATAGCAAGCTTCCGCCCATCAGACCCACAAATCTAATAATACACTAGATAGTGCAACTGACATAAAAGTTGAAGCCGGGCAAATTTACTTCCGGAGCCCCAAAGTAGTGAGAATCAATATGGCGTTGTATTAGAAAATATGTGGTCCAAGTTAATATCTCGCAATTATTAGCAAATCGCGGAGGTTGCATCAACTTTTTTGCATGAAAATGCGAAATTTATGAAATAAATCATTGTGACTATAGTTTTTAAGAAAAAAATTGCAGAATACGCCAATACATCGCCGTAAAATTGATTTCAAGTGTAGCTCGATTTGAAAGCATCAGCAGCGACTAAGGCTTAAGTACTGGAATTTACACATCTAAATATCGTATCACAGAAAAATCTGTGATAGTGTGGCTTAGTTCGTGTGGCAAATACAGCGATATCATACTCGATCTATGGATGTATTGTAATAGAACAGGCATATTACAAAAATCAGTCAGAAATTGACACATGTTACAAGCACAAATTAAATATTTTGCTCAGAATAAATAATTTAGGTTTGATATTTTCAATAACAAGAATGTGTAGAAAGTTTTATATGCATATACATGCCTGAATGGTAAAAAAGACAATAAAAATGTTGAAAACAGTAGCATAACATCACCATAACAGTACATTAAGCACTGTGGGCAGTGGCCATATAACCCACTGGTTTAGACTATGACAATACATTGTTTATATATATGTGTAAAACACAGTCAATACTACAAGTCTGGTGACTCTTCTTGCTTTAACAAGTGAATATTTTCCCCGTGTTGGACAGAGTGTATTGTATCAACCTGTGGTATCAACAGTTTCACAAGTGACCTGCTATTTTATACTTCACAAAAAATTTGGTGTAACAGAGGTAGACTCATAATATAAAACAAATTCCGAAGAAGCAAGACAGACTCTATGACATAGACAAGCAAGACAAGCAAGACATAGACAAGACATAGACAAGCAAGACATAGACTCTTCGAGGTAGACTCTTCACATTCTTTCTGTAAATAATTTCTGAACGTATTAATTACTCACATCTTGACATAGCTATATTCGTTTGCCGACCAGAAACACCAGAAAAATGCATTTCTGGTACAATAATCCAGTTTTTACCATTCAGGCATGTATATGCATATAAAACTTTCTACACATTCTTGTTATTGAAAATATCAAACCTAAATTATTTATTCTGAGCAAAATATTTAATTTGTGCTTGTAACATGTGTCAATTTCTGACTGATTTTTGTAATATGCCTGTTCTATTACAATACATCCATAGATCGAGTATGATATCGCTGTATTTGCCACACGAACTAAGCCACACTATCGCAGATTGTGCTGTGATACGATATTTAGATGTGCAAATTCCAATACTTAAGCCTTCGTCGCTGCTGATGCTTTCAAATCGAGCTACACTTGAAATCAATTTTACGGCGATGTATTGGCGTATTCTGCTATCTTTTTCTTGAAAAACTATGGTCACATTGATTTTTTTCATTAATAGAGTAAAGCAGTTTATGTAACCGTCGTGACTTGCAAGTAATTGCAAGATATCAGCTTTGACCAGATATTTTCTAATACAACGCCATATTGATTCTCACTACTTTGGGGCTCCGGAAGTAAATTTGCCCGGCTTCAACCACTACTTATGAAATGTAAGCCGTTGCACTATCTAGTGTATTATTTGATCTGTGAATGTAAGCCGTTGCACTATCTAGTGTATTATTAGATCTGTGATCAGACCCCGAGATCGCCTGCGATAGGCTTTGCTCGGGGTACGCAGGGAGAGTGCGGTCGCCACCGAAGTGTGGGCCCCTAAACCACTGCATACCTAATCGCACCCAGCTTCCACTGCTAGTTGACATCTACTATACCTAGTATTGGCTTTATATATATATATACAAAAATTCAAAGCCTTACGAAAGTTGTGGTATTAATGTCACTACTGCGCATGCGCAGATTGTTTCTTTGATAATTTGCGACTAAGTGAGCTAATTGCCACAAATGTAGTGCAAGTACATATAGTTAGTCGTTGCCATGACTATGAAAAATTGGTCAAGTGGACTGCGCATGCCCTAGCGCATGCGCAGATGATTTCTATATTAATTTGCTAGTAAGCATGCTATTTATTTCAAAATTGGTGCTGGTAGATGCAGTTGGTCGTTGCCATAACCATGAACCTAGGCAGCTGGTCAAGTCGACTGCGCATGCTCGAGCAGACTGCGCATGCGCAGATAGTATATCTGAAAATTTGTTACTGAACGAGCTAATTACTCCATAATCTGTACTAGTCATCCAGTTGGACGTTGCCATGACCATGAACTTGGAAAGTTGGTGGAGTTGACTACGCATGCTCAGATGTGATTCTAAATTAATTTGTGACGGAGCTAGCTCTGAAATTGGTGCTTGTATATGCGCTTAGCAAATTTTGAATCATATATTTTTGTCATGCTCTTTGTCTTCTTAAGCTTGTTAGACAAATGCATATCAAACTTATCAACACTTTGTTACGGCACTTGTAAAGTCTGCGACAATGTTAGAGATGTTTTAATTTTTCTCTATAACTTTGTACCTGCATATTGCATGTCATATCCAAGCTTTCCTTTGATTTGACGGAAAATGGTTTTTATTCACTCTTACACCTTCTGTCTTTATAATTAGACGTTCTGTATTTCTAAAATAAGATTTACAAATGCCCCAAGAGCATCTTCTTTCTATTTTATTACCACTATTCTACATAAAAAATACTATGTCCGACCATTTGATTGTCCAAATTCTGTAATTTGATCTCGTATTTTTACCTTTTATGTGTTGTGTAGCGATGTTTTTATTTTATTGACCATCATGACCAATTTTACATAAAATAAAACAACATTAACTACGTTGAGATTATAACTTCCTCAATTTTCATGTTTACATGAATCTGATTTTTTTATGTTTGCAGTTTGCATCAAATATCACGAGAAATGATTCTGCTCCATATCGTACAGTGACGGTACGAGATGCTTTGTCAGATTTACCAGAAATCAGAAACGGTGCAAAGGCAATAGAAATATCTTATGATGGAGATGCGCAGTCCCACTTCCAGAGACAGGTTGATACCTCGTAGTTCCGCTTCGTAGTAGTCTTTCATATATGGATTAACTTTGCTATCGATAGCCATTTATAATTTTATTACATCTGATATCAGATCTTCACACTATTCTTAAACTGCATTAAATACAACATAAAAGCTGACAATTCTGTTTACAGATCCGTATGTATAATGAAAACACCGTGTTGCGTGATCACGTGTGCAAAGAGATGACGTCATTGGTCGTTGCTAGGATACAGCGTATTCCCCAAGCACCTGGATCCGATTGGCGTGACTTACCGAACATATGTGTTCGCCTAGCAGATGGGAAATATACGGAGAAATTGCGTTACACACATAAGGATAAAAAGAATGGCACTAGTTCATCCGGGCAACAACGTGGTGTATGTAGCTGTGTTGAGGGTGCCCCCTGTGATCCACAGGATAGACAATTTAACACCCTTATCCCATGGTGTTTACCTCATACTGGTAACAGACACAATCACTGGGCTGGTCTCTATGGAAGACTGGAGTGGGATGGCTATTTCAGTACGACAATAACGAATCCTGAACCGATGGGAAAACAGGTGACCAAAACCTGTCAATTTTCTATTTTTATTGACTTTAAAAGTTTAAGATTTATTTTCTTTAGGGACGAGTTCTTCATCCCTGCCAACATCGAGTAGTGAGCGTGCGTGAATGCGCTCGTTCCCAGGGTTTTCCAGATACTTACTGCTTTAAAGGAGATGTTCTTGATAAACATAGACAGGTATGAAGACTGTAGTGCGCATGCCTTTGTGTGACTTGGACCCAGTTCACACATCATCCGTTGATTTTGAATATGGTTTGAAAGTCGTACGGTTTGGGGTCGTGTTTATACTCCACTAGTTTGGAAAAAATGTAAACGCTAACAGTAATTGAAAACAGTATGTTTATCTGCATGAGTTTGATTTGAAACGGTGTGTCTATCTGTAAGAGTTTCATTGAAAACAGTATGTTTATCTGCATGAGTTTAATTGGAAACGGTGTGTCTATCTGTAAGAGTTTCATTGAAAACAGTATGTTTATCTGCATGAGTTTGATTGGAAACGGTGTGTCTATCTGTAAGAGTTTCATTGCAAAACAGTATGTTTATCTGCATGAGTTTGATTTGAAACGGTGTGTCTATCTGTAAGAGTTTCATTGAAAACAGTATGTTTATCTGCATGAGTTTGATTGGAAACGGTGTGTCTATCTGTAAGAGTTTCATTGCAAAACAGTATGTTTATCTGCATGAGTTTTATTGGAAACGGAGTGTCTATGTGTAAGAGTTTCATTGAAAAACAGTATGTCTAACTTAACCATATGAATTTTATGGCAATTTTGCGAAACCTGTTAAAAATACGTGGTGTAGCCTGGATATTCAAGGAGCCTTATATTATATCATAGAATTTTGCAACAGCGTCTTGTTAAATCTTTGTTATAAAGCATATTGATATGCTAGATCAATGTTATATTTTTTTATTAGATTGGTAATGCAGTACCACCTCCCATGGCCAAAGCTATTGGCTTGGAGATCAAGAAATGTTTGATAAATTCGGCAATCAATCAAATTCATCTACAATAGCACTACACATCAATTTCAACTTGATTTAATCCGCCACTTCTTTAGCTTATAGTTTTAATCATTTTTGCCATATTTCTTTTCTCAATGTGTTAGAAAGAGTTACTGATGTAGGTTTATCTAATTGCTAGTGATTTTTATGAAGTGTTTTAGTCCATTCTTTTCAAATAGCAGCAGTTATTTAAATCGATGTAACTTTTGTACTAAGTTTTATATTTTCAATTTTTCTAACTGTCGATGCTTTACACAATTTAAATAGAAAAATAAAAGCTATATTTTTATGTAAGAAACAAGGCGTTCACTGTACATGATCTTTGGTCGACAAAAAGTTCAGCATGTTTGGATGACATTTTTTAATATGTATTTATGTTATTTAATATTTTAAGTGTGGCGTTATGAAAGCGTTTGTCGAATTTACTTCCAGAAACAATAACTAGCATGAAAATATCATTGAGAATGATGAAGTTTGAAAAGTCAATTGAAGATTGAATATTTACTATCGTTTATCGTTAGTAGAAAAATATCCCTCACAATTGCATTTCATAATGCTTAAGACCGATGATTTGAAACAGAAAAATGATCGCACATCATTACAATGCTTGTTTAGCTATCAGAAACATCACAGAGTAAGAAGGACTTAAAATTCGTGTACAATAACCTGAACGAAGTTAGCCCACTTCAAAATTGCGTTTGTATGTAAAAGGTTTGAATGTTAACTACAGCTTGATAATCTTTTGGGAATTCTTGTCGTTCATGTTTGTTTATTGCAAACTTGCGACATGAGTCGTTTACAAAATCAATCCTATTTTTAACTCAGTTGTTGGTCGACCTCAGTACCTGTCGTATGATTTTTCTTAACCAATCATAATTGGCAAACTTACAATATTAAATGTAAATGAGAGAGGACCTGTGAAAATTTTATCATTGTGACAACGTTATTCTTAGGTCACTACTAACAATTTGGTTTAAGTAAAAGCGATGGCCGAGAGTGAATCTAAATATTCTGAATTACTGACGAATGATTTTGCAAAATGGTTTTGGGATGGGACTAACGGAAATGACTTAGTCCGATATCTAAATTGTTATGCTCGCAACAGTGGTTTGTCGGATCGCATTGGCCGAGAGAACACTCCTTCCGTTGTTTATGCCATAGTGGTGAACAATTTTCCTTTTCCAGAGAGTGTTGACCTGAAGTTAGTTAATGTTGGTTTTACTCAACAGAGTACGAAACAGAATTCTAACAATCGAATGGAGCAATTAATGAAGGAAATTGAGTCGGTGATTAAAGAATCGGGAAAAAATGCATGTGCCTCAACGTTACTTGTGTTGCCAATCGCTAGCGTTGACACCACATCCCCTCGCCAGACGTGCGATCGAATAAGAAAAAAGTTTGGTAAACCAGTAAACAAAGAAAAAGCACAGAATCTCAATCTACCTGTACCTACAACGTGGATCCTGACCACCCAGAAACTCATTGACCAGATCAGAGGTTTGATAAAAAAATATAAGAATGAAAATCTCAATGATGTGATCGATATTTTTAAGGATCTCCCACTCGAACCAAGTTTTAAGCTACCTGAACAGTATAAAGATTGGGTACAAGTTGAACAGCAAACGAAGAAAACTTAGAAGAGCGAAAAATGAACTGAATAAGTATCATGAATGAACAAATAGACTGTCAGTGAGCGTAGCTCGCTCGCTTGTTTTTAGTCCTTGTCAACGAGTGCATAATAAAAGTCGTACAAACGAACCAACCAAAGTAATCTTTTTATTATACCATCATTGCATTTTAGATTATAGTGAACTTAGTCGGTGAAGTGATGGACACAATTCATGTTTTTTATTTCTTTTTTCTGTCGTGTGGAAGCGTAATAAACTTGCTAAGTTGCTTGATGGGAATATTAGAGAGCTTTAGCAAGAGTACGACTAGACTACGACAACGAGTACGAAGTTTGACCGTGTAAGGGAATGGCACGAGGTAGTTTGTTGTCGTTTTCGCTTCGTCAAAATTTTGTTTTAGTTATAAACAACGGAACGAGTCTTTATTGTGAAAAACACCGACGTTTGAGAAGCAGCTACGGCTCCATTTGTCAATAATGATATCAACTAATCGGTAATACTTATTTTGCAAGAACATAGGATTCTTTAGAGTAAAAAATCTTCACTATTTTAAATTTTATGTACGATATTTTTATGCTATTTTATTGTTTGTTTACTGTTCACTTTGCGTGCGAAATGCATGAAAGTTTTGCAGGTCATATTTTCCTTTTAAATTACATATGCGCTCAAAAATGTTCTAAAGTAAAGCCTGGACGCTCGAAAATAGTACTGTAAACTAATTTCTTACACAATGAAAAAATATATCTACATTCTTGGCTTAAAAAAACATCGTAGTCGCGACTACGAATTTTTTACAAAACATCGTACTCAGATTGATGACGGCTACGTGTTTTTGTTGTCGCAACAATGTTTTCGCGCCAAAATGACGTAAATCGTACTCGTAGTCCTACTCGTAGGCTTTGCTAGAGCTCCCTATTCTTCATGTTTTGAAAGTCATGTTTTGACGATGAAAATTACTGAAGAAATCCAATGTCCTGCTGTTTTTTATCATTTTCATGACATTAATATTGAATTCGCTTACGGATAGTGTCTCGGCAAATTGCAAAGCCATTAATAAATGAAATCAAACAAGGATGTTTTTTGCTTTCTTAATTTTAATGGTAATGTTTTAATTTTGTTTTCTTTAATTTCAATCATTATTGAAAAATATCGTATATCCAATCACATGCTCGGAAATTTTAGGCACATGACTTTTATTTCACCGTTTTGTTGCTCATAAATCTTAATACTCGTTTGATAAAGTGGAGCACTGTTTGGGTATTTATTGTCGTGGAGCAGACATTTATGTTATCCAGTGCATTTATCGATGTGTATTTTGCGTATTTTTGTTCTTGTTTCTAAGTCTTTTTCAGTTTTCACATCTAATGCTTTGCGCCAAATGAAATTTTGAAAGTTTTGAGAGTGAGATGTCCGGGACTAGTCGTCTTCTTCTGATCTTGATGAAAGAAAATGGTTCACACGATGCGTTTTTTTTTTTGATCCGACAAAATCAAATCCAACAAATCGGATCGTGTGAACGGGCCTTTAGAAAGAAAAAGCGACGGAACATTATTACATTGCTTTTAATTATCAGGCAGAGTATTTAGATTTACAATTCATATTTATTAACATCAGCAAAACTTTGCTCAGCTCACTGATGTTTTTTTGCTAATTACAGACATGACCATTCACAAAATCAACACAAATTTAAATTCGGTCTACCTTAGGTCGATAGCCCATTGGGTTTGCTCTTGAGTATCGTACAACTCAATGCCTTCACCCCATTGGTTCCTTCATCCTAGCCCGCAACACCCGAATAATTATTTGATTATTTGGAAAGGTTGAGAGTTGACTTAACCTCAACTCAAAAATGGAGTTTCATTCGTGAAATTTTTAGTTCATTTCCTTGTTTAATCACTGTTTAAGACAAAATTTGAGACGTTTCGGAAAGTTTACTTGCTTACTGCCATTAAAAATGATTCAAGAAAGCCGACCAGAGCATGTTTCTCAAAGGAAAAAAGTTTTAGCTGAAAAACTTTCAAAGGTAAACTTGCTGTCAAGACAAGACGTTCAAGTTTGACAACCAAAATAACAGTTCTCTTCTGTTGAATAGAAATGGTTTTTATTTTTAGGAGCAAGCAAATTTATCATTTTTGAAAGACAGTTTGACGAAAAGCGACGATTTGACGGAAAATATGGTAAGGACAAGTTTAGTCGAATTTTGGAATAATAACATGAACTTTCAAATTGAAGATTTCATTCATTAAAATAGCAAGGTTATATTATTTTCAGCGTGGTATTTTGTCATCATTTAACGAACGCTTAAGCAAGCTAGAAGAAAACATTTTACCTGTGCATAAAGAAACTGTTGAACTACAACGTCGACAAAGAAGTATCCTTTTACACTCAATTTCAATCATACTCAAGTTTATTTTCTTAAGGTGCAATTCTGTTTAAGTCTTTTGAAGAAGACAAACAATGAGGTTGGAAAACTTGCTCTCTCTCGCAGCCACACGACCATTTTAAACTATATGTTGCCCCTCTAAATTACTTTGCTTTTACTTATATCATCTCAGGGTAAACTGCAGCATCCCACCATGATATTGAACTAATATTTTCTTGCAAAATCGAAATGGTACAATCGGCTCTGTGTTGCAGCATAAATTCTGGTTTTAAGTCACTGGCAGCTAATAAATTGATATCCTTGCAGCTATACAGGGACTTTGATACAAGTTTTCCAACCTGAGCAAACATTGCAATGTTTCATTAATGCTATAACTGATACACATATGTTGTAGTTCCTTGACCACTCCCCAGATATTGACAAAGTTTTACGAGGGTTGGATAATGTTATCAGTTATCACAATGTTGCTTCGAAAGAAGACCAGGACATCAGAGATGGGTAAGTGTTTGGATGATGGGTTGTATCCCCCTGACTAAAAGAAAAGGTTGTAAGATGGTTCTCTCCCCCTTGACTAAAAGGAAAGTATGGAAGATGGTTTATCTACCTCTCCTTCCATGATTTCATATGTTTGTCAGCTTATTTTTTTACTCTTGTCCAAGTTCTTTCCAATGTGAAGTTGAAACAGAAATTGTTTTTTCTAACTCCTAAATCTTCACGTCTTCATCCCTAATCATCCCTCATCATCCCTCATCATCTGTCTCTATCCCTTCATTATATTCATAAATTTCCATTATTTTTTCAGACCTGGTGCTGATGTCGATAGTTACATACAAAGCTTGATAAAAGTTCAAGATGCCATTAAATTTTTTGAAGACAATAATCCCAACAGTCCTGAGTTATCCCTCCTTGTGAGTTCATTAAGTATTTTTTGAAAACAACAAACCCAATAGTCCTGAGTTATCCCTCCTTGTGAGATCATTAAGTATTTTTTGAAAACAACATACCCAACAATCCTGAGTTATCCCTCCTTGTGAGTTCATTAAGTATTCTTTGAAAACAACATACCCAATAGTCCTGAGTTATCCCTCCTTGTGAGATCATTAAGTATTTTTGAAAACAACATACCCAACAGTCCTGAGTTATCCCTCCTTGTGAGATCATTAAGTATTTTTGAAAACAACATACCCAATAGTCCTGAGTTATCCCTCCTTGTGAGATCATTAAGTATTTTTGAAAACAACATACCCAACAGTCCTGAGTTATCCCTCCTTGTGAGATCATTAAGTATTTTTGAAAACAACATACCCAATAGTCCTGAGTTATCCCTCCTTGTGAGATCATTAAGTATTTTTGAAAACAACATACCCAACAGTCCTGAGTTATCCCTCCTTGTGAGATCATTAAGTATTTTTGAAAACAACATACCCAATAGTCCTGAGTTATCCCTCCTTGTGAGATCATTAAGTATTTTTGAAAACAACATACCCAACAGTCCTGAGTTATCCCTCCTTGTGAGATCATTAAGTATTTTTGAAAACAACATACCCAACAGTCCTGAGTTATCCCTCCTTGTGAGATCATTAAGTATTTTTGAAAACAACATACCCAATAGTCCTGAGTTATCCCTCCTTGTGAGATCATTAAGTATTTTTGAAAACAACATACCCAATAGTCCTGAGTTATCCCTCCTTGTGAGATCATTAAGTATTTTTGAAAACAACATACCCAATAGTCCTGAGTTATCCCTCCTTGTGAGTTCATTAAGTATTTTTGAAAACAACATACCCAATAGTCCTGAGTTATCCCTCCTTGTGAGATCATTAAGTATTTTTTAAAAACAACATACTCAATAGTCCTGAGTTATCCCTCCTTGTGAGTTCATTAAGTATTTTTTGAAAACAACATACCCAACAGTCCTGAGTTATCCTTCCTTGTGAGTTCATTAAGTATTTTTTGAAAACAACATACCCAACAGTCCTGAGTTATCCCTCCTTGTGAGTTCATTAAGTATTTTTTGAAAACAACATACCCAATAGTCCTGAGTTATCCCTCCTTGTGAGATCATTAAGTATTTTTGAAAACAACATACCCAACAGTCCTGAGTTATCCCTCCTTGTGAGATCATTAAGTATTTTTGAAAACAACATACCCAATAGTCCTGAGTTATCCCTTCTTGTGAGATCATTAAGTATTTTTGAAAACAACATACCCAATAGTCCTGAGTTATCCCTCCTTGTGAGATCATTAAGTATTTTTGAAAACAACATACCCAATAGTCCTGAGTTATCCCTCCTTGTGAGATCATTAAGTATTTTTTGAAAACAACATACCCAACAGTCCTGAGTTATCCCTCCTTGTGAGATCATTAAGTATTTTTTGAAAACAACATACCCAATAGTCCTGAGTTATCCCTCCTTGTGAGATCATTAAGTATTTTTAAAACAACATACCCAATAGTCCTGAGTTATCCCTCCTTGTGAGTTCATTAAGGATTTTTTTGAAAACAACACACCCAATAGTCCTGAGTCATCCCTCCTTGTGAGATCATTAAGTATTTTTAAAACAACATACCCAATAGTCCTGAGTTATCCCTCCTTGTGAGATCATTAAGTATTTTTTGAAAACAACATACCCAATAGTCCTGAGTTATCCCTCCTTGTGAGATCATTAAGTATTTTTAAAACAACATACCCAATAGTCCTGAGTTATCCCTTCTTGTGAGATCATTAAGTATTTTTGAAAACAACATACCCAACAGTCCTGAGTTATCCCTCCTTGTGAGATCATTAAGTATTTTTGAAAACAACATACCCAACAGTCCTGAGTTATCCCTCCTTGTGAGATCATTAAGTATTTTTTAAAACAACATACCCAACAGTCCTGAGTTATCCCTCCTTGTGAGTTCATTAAGTATTTTTTAAAAACAACATACCCAATTGTCCTGAGTTATCCCTCCTTGTGAGATCATTAAGTATTTTTTGAAAACAACATACCCAATAGTCCTGAGTTATCCCTCCTTGTGAGATCATAAAGTATTTTTTCACAACAACATACCCAACAGTCCTGAGTTATCCCTCCTTGTGAGTTCATTAAGTATTTTTTAAAAACAACATGCCCAACAGTCCAGAGTTATCCCTCCTTGTGAGATCATTACATATTTTTTCAAGTCAATCTTGCTTAATTAAAAAGTTAATTTTCATTTCAGACATCATTAATGGAAACAGGACGTGAACAAATGGAACGTTCATTTAGACAGTTCCTGGCGCTAAACAGTAGTCCTCTCGAAGCTGAAACATTGATTGATTTATTGAATTCTAACGAAGGTTGTCAATAGTTCTTGGGGGGGGAGGTCAAACTATAGAAAGTTTTAGCAATTTTTTCGGAGGCGTTGTAGATTATATAAAGGCGGTGATTTCAAATATCATTTTCCCAACAAGTTATCGCGCCCGTAATCCAGGTTTTCATTTGTCTTAACATAGGAATGCCTTAAGTCAATCTATGTGAAAAATTTCGTTATCCTGTTTAAAACTTAGTTAAACAGTTAGGCCTGTTTCAAACGTCGCGTTTTACATGAGCCGAATGCATTTGAAATAAAAGCTAATAAGGAATTTTATCTCATTTTCTTTTCTCTTTAATGCATTCGGTTCATGGCCGTATGTAAAATGTGACGTTTGAAACAGGCCTTAGTCTCGCCATCTTACGTTAAAGTCACACGTTATTATGCGTCAGATTTAAGTCATTATATCTCAATTCACATTTTTTATATTTCTTTCCAGAAACAGAAGAATCCACGCCTCAATTTAAACCTATAAATGGTAATAAAAAAACAAAAAAATTTTGAAATCAATATTTGAAAACGATAAGCGAAAATGTCTTCTCGTAAATGATCTTTCGCCACTTTTCTAATGATCTCTAGTCTCCCAACTGTTATTTTCTTTTCCACGTTTAGACGAAGCTATAGAAGATTTGAGTAAAATAGCGGCTTGGCTGGTCACAGAAGCCCAATCTAAAGGTATTTCCTTGAAAATATGTTTCACTTTCATTATGGGTTTGATTGTAACGCGAATTTAGCTAGAGTTTAGAAAAGCGAGCGAAACACGAGCCTAAGGCGAGTATGCTCCATGGAATGCTACCTGAAGAAAATGAATCCACCTTTCCGACGGTAGACACACGTGGCAAAAATACGAAATCAAATTACAAAATTCGGACAATCAAATGGTCGGACATAGTATTGTTTATGTAGAATAATGGCAATAAAATGGTTAGGAGATGCTTTTGAGTTTTGGAGCATTTTTTAATCCGATTGTAGTTATTCAGAACGATTATTTATAAAGGCAGAAGGCATAACAGTAAATATTAATCATTTTGGGTTTGAAAAAGCATAACGATCGAAGGAAAGCTTGAATACTGGCATGTTGTCGCGTTAATGACTTTTTTGTGAGCATTGTTACGGGCCTTTACGGCGTGACTTAAGAATATCCAGGATGGATTCCAGCTGCATAAAGCACAAAAATGCAAGCCATACAAATTTTTGAACTTTTATTTTTATTACATGTTGCTTTCGCTGGGTGTAAAATTTGGTTTCAAAAAATTATTGGGTAGCGTCCCATGTATTTCAGTTCAATGGTATGTTCAAAAATTTCACGACTGCGCTGATAGCGATTTCAATTTTCGTGTTTTGATGGTCTGATCCAAAGTCGGACATCGACCAATCAGAGCACGCGTTTGGCATATGTTATTTTATAAAAGAATTTTTTGTTCTTTCAGATTTTATGAATGTGTACAGTCAAATTCGATCAAGTGTCTTAATGAAGACCTTACAAGGGTTTGTGATGTACTTGTTACAAGAAACAATGGGAAAAATGCGTGATCCGTTATCAGTATTATACATAACGCAGTCAAACGTTCACTAATATACAATTTTTTTGTAAAACAAGCTTTCGGCTGTCTGTCTACAGCCTTCGACGGGTTATAAAAAAAATATTTTATCACCGAAAGCTTGTTTTTATAAAATATTTTATATTAGTGAACGTTTGACTGCATTAAGAAATATTGGGTTTTCATAATTTCGTAAGAGAACTGTTGCTAATGTGCATTTAATATACACGACGATTTTTTTGAGAATAGACATGTTTCGACATTTCTTGATGTCATCTTCAGTAGACATTATGAGATGTCGAAATATGTCTATTCTCAAAAAATTCGTCGTCTATATTAAATGCTGAATAATGGGCTCTTTTCATAAAATATTCAAATTTTTTTGTTTTCGATTTTCCTCAGATTAGTCGAGGGACATTCGCTAGGAAAGATAGAAAGTTATTCACCTGCCAACATTGTAAGTACATAAAAGTCAGTCTATCTAAAATCTATAATCTTTTTATCTGAAAAGTTAGAAAAATTTTTTCATCGGAAATGTTGATGTTTCACCCTGGGGGTGGGGGGTGTTGTCAAGATTTGTTTTACTAGAGGAAGCGAGATTTTTTACCGATATTTCACCCATTAGAGAGATAGTCTTTTCTGGATACGAAGAGATGGTTTTATTGTAGGGGGCTAAAATTTTCAACAGGATTTCCCTGAAGTGTCAAGGTTAACGTCTTCGATGATAATCTCACAATGTACAAACTTATTTACATTTGCAGATGATCAGTCCGAAGTTGAAACAGTTGAGTGGCATCACTCCTCAAAGAAAATCAACTATGAAAAGAAATCTTGTGCGTCGTGTACCATCGAAAGCGTTTGAATACACAGGAAATCGGAAAGTCAACTCACCTGCTGCAATGTTCGATTCGTCAACATCCAAAGAGGATGAAGAGTAATGTATTTTATTGTGTATTTTTTGTTCTGTGTTTGTAAACTTTTTGTCGTTCGGCGTTCGTCGTAATTGCTCGTAATTGTTCGTCGTAAGAAGATGATTTCGTAAATCCAACTGGATAAAAATGCTCTTCAACCGACAGGCTTAGTGGCTCTTCCCCATTGAACTAAAATACTTGGAACGCTACCTGAAGCAAATAATTGAAGCCAAATCTTAAACCCAGACACGCGAGATTTTACACCAGTCACGCGTGTTTGGTGTTTCGAGATTCTCTCGCGGAGTAATAATTGACTACACACGCGTGTCTGGGGTAAAATCACGTCTTCAAAAAATCATTAGGGTTTTGTATTACAGGTAGCGTTCCAGGTATTTTAGTTCAGTGGTCTTCCGCAACGTGTTATAGACCGCATTTTCACACAATAATGATTATGCAGAAGGTCACTCAGGTGTACAACGTGTCCTCGTGTCGGCCATTATTCCAGCCAGATGATTAAGATTTCTCACTTGTTTCCAACCATTAAAATTACATTGCGTCATTACTTAATAATGAATTCAAGTATATTTTGACTCAAGAAATGACTTCGGATCATTTTAAAGGTTTCGAAAAAGTCAAAAACCTTAATCATCTGGCTGGAATAATGGCGGCCACCATGCGCGGCACGACATGCGCGAGGACAACAACATCAAAGGCTCCGACATGAGTGACTCTTCTGTATATTCTTAATCTGTGACATTATCGTTAAAATGGCTGAGTATTCAAGTTAAAGCAATTAGCTAAACCAGGCAGAATTTATCTCAATAATCTTCCGAAACCTTTAACTTTGATTCTTTCCTCGAACTCGTTGCTTTTGTGTTTTAACTCCAACACTGTTATCTTTTAAAGATTCATACGTAGAAACAAATTTCTTTATTTATTTAGTGAGATAGAAGCTGGTCGATTCATCACTCTTTTAAAACTTCTCCAGGTTTGTTGCACATAGTTGTTTTAAAGCGTATTTTAAAGTGTATTTTTTAATGTGTATTTTAAAGTGTATTTTTTAAAGTGTATTTTAAAGTGTATTTTTTAAAGTGTATTTTAAAGTGTTTTTTTTAAAGTGTATTTTAAAGTGTATTTTTTAAAGTGTATTTTAAAGTGTATTTTTTAAAGTGTATTTTAAAGTGTATTTTAAAAATTTTAAATTTAAAGTGTATTTTAAAGTGTATTTTTATATTTTAAAGTGTATTTTAAAGTGTATTTTTAAAGTATTTTTGTAAAGTGTATTTTAAAGTGTATTTTAAAGTGTATTTTAAAGTGTATTTTAAAGTGTATTTTAAAGTTTATTTTTAAAGTGTATTTTAAAGTGTATTTTTTAAGTGTATTTTAAAGTTTATTTTTAAAGTGTATTTTAAAGTTATTTTAAAGTGTATTTTTAAAGTGTATTTTTAAAGTATTTTAAAGTGTATTTTAAATGTTTTTAATTATTTTAAAGTGTATTTTAAAGTGTATTTTAAAGTGTATTTTAAAGTGTATTTTAAAGTGTATTTTAAAGTGTATTTTAAAGTGTATTTTAATTATTTTAGTGTATTTTAAAGTATTTTAAAGTTTATTTTAAAGTGTATTTTAAAGTGTATTTTAAAGTGTATTTTAAAAAAATTTTTAAAGTGTATTATTTATAGTGTATTTAAAGTGTATTTTAAAGTGTATTTCAAAGTTTATTTTAAAGTGTATTTTAAAGTGTATTTTTTAAAGTGTATTTTAAAGTGTATTTTAAAGTGTATTTTTTAAAGTGTATTTTAAAGTGTATTTTTTAAAGTGTATTTTAAAGTGTATTTTAAAGTGTATTTTTTAAAGTGTATTTTAAAGTGTATTTTAAAGTGTATTTTAAAGTGTATTTTTTAAAGTGTATTTTAAAGTTTATTTTTTAAAGTGTATTTTAAAGTGTATTTTTCGATGCAAAAGTTATTTTGCAGATATGTCATTCCTAGAGTGAACGGACATTGATAAATTTGATCATTTGTAAAGAACATAGAGATGGTATTTTTGACGTTCTCATTCAAAATTTGATTGAAACGTTGATTTTCGAGGGAGAAGTAAGTCGCTTTATGAGAAGAATTTGTTTGGAAATTTTTTCACGTTTTTTAAACGTTTTTTCATTCCTTATTGAGGTCATGGAAAATTCGGCACGAAAATTAATTGCGAAAAGAGAATATTTCTCTCTGTTGCCTCTTCTTCCCGTGCTCAAGTATGTTAAATCTGTGTTGCCCTTGTTCTCTCAAGCATTACAGGTAAATAGGAAACTTTACAGGTATCCCTTTTTTCTTAGGAAAAATTTAGAGCATATTAAATGTGGCCCAAACTTTGCGAACATACAATTGCGCCATATTCTTGATGAAGAGTGTCACAGTTTTTATAATACCAACATGTTATATCATGTATTCTGATTTAATATGTTACATATTACTATATTTTAACTTGTTTTTTTTTTGTTACATGTGGTCATTTTCACGTGTAGCCTAAGAAAAACTTAAAATTTCATCTGTTCTAGGGAGTTCGTAATCCAACTCAGCAAGCAATCCCAAATCTTTTTGTTAATTTGGAGTCCGTGGTAGGATAATTTAAACTTTATCGATGTGTTACATCATCTTGCAGGGGGGCAGGGACGAAACTAGAACGTTAAGTGGGGGGGGGGAGGAAATATTCATATATTCACCTCTGCTTGACTGATTTGGTTTGTTAGCGATTGTAATTTCAAAAGAAAATTTGCAGGGAAGTACTGAATATGTAAATATTCACCCACCCACCCTCACTCCTTTAACGCTCTAGGCTCGTTCCTGAATGGATGTGTTCTCTCGCTCTATCTTGTAAATATTCACCCACCCTCCCTCTCATTTAACGTTCTAGTTTCGTCCCTGAATGGATGTGTTCTCTCGCTTTATCTTGTAAATATTCACACCCTCCCCCCTCACTTAACGTTCTAGTTTCGTCCCTGAATGGATGTGTTCTCTCGCTCTATCTTTCTTTTGTTCATTGCTTTAGGGAGCTAAAGCTTTGGATGACTTTACTGAAAATATCAAGGTTTGTTTGTTGAACGTGATCGTAGCAAAGATGTTGAAATTTATGACAACTTATAAAGCTTTGTTGAATGTAATTAATTACAGCAATGAATCTTACTAAACGTCTTCTTCATTAATGACATTGACGGGATCATTTATTTTATGCTACCATAATTTCTCTTTACATCCATGACGTCTCTCTCAGAGAAGGATCCAGGATGATTGTTTGGGGAGGGTACCTTAGTTTGGATTAGATTTTTTGACTTTTGTGGATGTCATCGTGCCATGTCACACTTTAGTTCATTTCTGTTATAGTAATATTTTGTAAGAAAATTCACCTAACCTCTTCTTCACTTCCTCTTGGTAAGGAGGGGTGAGCACCTTCACTTTATTAACAGGTGTACTCAGCCCCACCTTACTAACAGAGGTGCGCTCTCCCACCCCACCTTACTAACAGAGGTGCGCTCTCCCACCCCACCTTACTAACAGAGGTACGCTCTCCCACCCCACCTTACTAACAGAGGTGCCTCCCACCCCACCTTACTAACAGAGGTACGCACACACATCCCACCTTACTAACAGAAATACACCTTCCCACCCTCACCAGTAAATTCATGGCATTTTTATTGTTACTTGATGTTTTCTTTTCTTTAGCATGACCCGGACAAGCAATCAAATATGCCTAAAGATGGCACTGTTCATGAGCTCACAAGCAATGTATGTAATGTGACTGACTAGACTTAAAGCAATGTTGCTAGTTTTACATGATCTCTCGTGTATTTCGTCTGTAAATGCATTTTCTTTGTCAAGTAAATTAATTTCGCGAGCGAAAGTTTTTTATAAAGATACTCTTTGTTGTATTATTTTATAGACTTTGATATTTCTTGAGCACCTGTTGGGATATACGGACACTGTTGGAAATATGCTCTTAAACTCAGGTAATATTTAAGATCCTTTATCTTAATGTTGATTATTTCAGTTTTATCCTAAAACATTTTTGAACGATGATCTTGCCGGTGAATGACCCTATGGTTGGATAATGACGACCGTTTCTCATGTACATTAGTTTCAAAATTGAATTGTTCTTGAATACATAGATTTAGAATCACTGAACGGTAAAGCTTGTGAGAAACATGAGACCAGACCTAGCGTAAGATGCCTTCTTTATTGAAGTATTTATTCGTCGCCAATATTCACAAGTTCTGACTCAATTATCCACACATACCCCGCTCTACACCTGGATAATACATTTTACTGTTATTTATCAACAAATGCCCCGATTTATACGAACAAACGTACTAGATCACGGCTTTTGTTTAAGCTTACGTGTAAAGAAATGAATGAAAAGAACAGATACTTTGCATTTAAGTAAGTTGTACATTTTTGTTCATATAGAATCTGTAATGGATCCACGAATTGGTGACAGTGTATCACCTAAAACTCTTGTTGCTCGATACTTTGGTAAGTATACAAAATTCTTTCCTTATAAATGCATTCTTCTTTATCATAGCTTACGTGTGTATTTTAAATGTTTAAATGTTGAAGGTCGTGTTCTTGGTGCTCTTGGATTAAATCTTGAACTGAAGTCGAAAAGTTACGTTACAATGTTGGGTCAAGTTGCCCTGTCTGGGATATTCTTATTAAACAATTATAACTACATTTTGAAAGGATTGCAGAGGTTAGTGTCTTTAATATTTTATAACATACATTTCTCAATGACCGACTACCGTAAAATAGTTAGAGATTAGAGAATTTGAATTTTAACATTTTTAACACTATATAAAACCGTGTCGGAATTCATAAAATGAAAATTCGGGCTGGCTACGCTACTGCTGACGATGACGATGGAATAAAGTTGAAACACGGTGCCATACAGAAAACTGCAATAGTGGCGAGAATCTCTCGTCCATACGCAGTTCTAAAGAGATTTGACTCGTCTCAAATCTTTGTGGGCTTGGTGCGAGTTCTAATTTCGTCCAAGTCACATGTTTTTCATGTTGGGATAAAAGCGCGTCAGGATTCATATTATCAACACTAGAACATCGTAAGGTTTCAAATATTCGATTTAACTGACAAGTAGAGGTACTTGTGGCTATATAGCGAAGGATTAAGTTCAAAATTCATGCTGCAATATCGCATCTTATAAACTATAAAAAGCCGGCAATTCATATCAGGAATCTTCTAACCTGGCGATGAAAAGCTTTTGGAAACGTTACTTTACGTAACTTTAATTCAACATGAAATATTTGTATCGTATGGAAACAACGATAAAAGTAGAAACTTGCCTTAAAACTCCGTCGGCTGATACTGAAATTCTAATAAGGCTGCCCAACTTTAATAAAATAATATTAACTCGTGGAATGTTAATTATACATTTTACAAGAGATAAACAAAATCATTCAAAAAAATATCTTTATTAATTGTATATTGACTTAACGAGTAATAAATGTATTTGACTTTTTTTTGAGGTACGATATTTCCACAACTGCGCGAATATTGAATTATTATTGATTTTTAAAATCACGTGATGTATATGTGAATAGTTTTTAACTATTATTTATACTTTTTAACATAAGACGATAAGATTTGTGCACTTCATGACCACTATATTGGTATATTTATGATTGTAGTTTTTCTTTTATGAACAAAATGATACGAAATCATTTTAATTTATTGAAGTATGTTGAGATTTAATGTCGTTGGTTCTTTTTCTAGTTATATTGTTGTCGAGTTGTCTCGATCATGTCTTCCAAACCTAATTCATATTCTGCATTAATTTCGGACGCTTTCTGGATCATTTCTTCCCCTCTTTCATATTCCTGCAACTTCATCAAAGATGTGGCATAGTTTTTGAGCAAGTATACCTTACTTTTGTTTGGAGTTAGCCCTAACTCTTCAAAAACATTCAAAGCAATTTCATAATTTTTCCTTGCAGCCTTGTTTTCTTTCATTTTTAACAGCAAATCACCCAAGACTTTATGACAATCTTCTTTAAGGGGATGTTTTCCAAGGAACTCTTTCACTAAAGCTAAAGCTTCTTCATAGCAATCTTTCGCCATAGCAATCAGTTCATTGAAACTTTCTACTTGGTGACGTTGTTTGCTCCGATATTTTCTTAAACAACCAAGCATGAGAAGAGACAAAATTACGTCAACTTTTGTCAAAGGGGACGAGTTCTCTCTTTCCATGTTTTGTTTCCTTAATTTGCAAGATTCTTCGACATTATTAACAGCTTTTTCAAAATATTCTCGCTGTTTGTTGGGTTGCTCTTTTTCGTGTTTTGATTTGTTGAGATAGTATCGACCCAACTGGTATTTGAAATGTGCTTTCAGTAATGGTTCGTCATCTGGAAATTCACTTCTATTGTAATCATCGATGACTTTCTCCATTTTTTCGAAATAGCCATCGGACAGCCATGACGATTTTCTACCTTCATGATCAACCAGAATGCAATCAAAATCAATCTTTTGTCTTATTTTCCCGTGCTCTTTTGCTAACTCGGAGCAAGTTAGTACAAAGTTGATCAGTATCTCTTCAGAAATGATGCCATTGATGGCCGTATTGAAAAAGAATCTGCATGACGATTGAAATAAATCGCTTGTCATCAATATTTGTGAAACTTGTTCATTCCCAGTGGTACAGGTCGAAAGGACGTCTTCAATATGTGTTGCTTCTCTTTCGAGTATTTCTCTTCCATCAATGAAACCATCTTTTGAATAACTTTTCAGTGTTGCATTGTGACAAATTTCCAGGTAATGCTGAATATCTTGAATGGATATATCATTTGCTTGTCCTATTGGATCCATCCTTAAGTGTAGAGCGTTCTTTTGTTAGGTTCTCTCCTTGGTCTAGGTTACAACTTCAGATTATATTTTCTATTTTAAATGCAAAATGGTTTAGTTAATTTGTGTTCACGTCTGTTTGTTTCTCTGTATGTCGTGTTTTAATCCTCAATTCACCATAGCTTCTTTATCAATTTATTAGAAACTTTGGATAAATTATACATGCTCATAGCATTCGTTTGGTTGTGAGTGTTTGTGACGATCGACTGATCGCCATTGATGGAATTTCCAAATTATGTTATTGCTGTTGACAAATCAATGTTTAAAACTGTTTTTTCACATCGTTCTTTTGTTATTTCAATAATTATAAAGATGCTTTACCTGTTGTTGAACTTCCTCAAGTCTAGACTTGACACACGTTTAAATGTTTCTTGTAATGTATCCGTCTTCAACTACAATTTTCACATGATGCGCGCACTATTTATGATTTTTGCTGAGTTATTTTGTAACCTAAGCAATTTTAGTTCTTATTTATTAATTGTATAATTAAATCCACATGAAACACACAGCAAAATATTGGAAGCATTCTTTTTTTTGTAAATTATACAATAGCGGTGATTGCGAAATATCTCAGTTATGTATTGTATTTCTCGAGACTTTATTTGTGTGAGAGTGTAAAAATCTTGTACATGTATATCCTGCAGAACCATTTATTGTACATGTATATCCTGCAGAACCATTTATTGTACATGTATATCCTGCAGAACCATTATTATTTTATCATACGAGGGCAATTTTTTTACATCAGAGTTCATACATATATTTTATGTCAATTATGAGTAATTTGATGTGGAAAACTTTGTTCCTTATATATTCCTTATATTGTTTGTCTGTATGTTGTGTTTTAAACCTCAATTTACAACTATATACATGTGTTAGTTTATATGTGTTGAGATTGCATTCGTAGGGTACTAATATTGAGCGTTTGTGACGATGTTATGACCCTCGCGTTTCTTAGTCATGTTGCCACAGATACCGTCGAATCGATGAAGCGAATAGAAGTGTTCTTGCGCTATATTTTATTATTAAATATTATATCTAAAATACGTATTGTTTATTATGAATACAAAAGGTCTACATTCAGCTTTTCTAAACTGTCAAATTGCCACCCAAATATTCATAGCGTCGATTTGATGTTGTGAACACGAGTCATCACTGTTGATGGAATTTCCAAGATATGTTATTGCTGTAAAATTATGGTTTACATCCCTTCTTATATTATGTTCATAATTATAAAGATGCTTTACATGTCATTGTTTTACCTCAAGTCTTGACTTTTCAAATGTTTTAATGTTTCTTTTCTAACTACGATTTATTTACTCACGCGTCTTCAACTAATTCACATATGAACTTTTTAAGGTTTTTGCTGTTTTAGTAACCTAGGAAATTTCATTTATTATTAATTGATTGTGTATTAAAATCCACATGAAGTCCACAAAAAATGTCGGAAGCCAGCAATGATCATTGCTCTTTTCAACTACCATTATTGAAAAGAAAATATTTTAATTATGTATTGTGTTAGTAAACAGTATTTATTATATATATCTCATCTGTCATCAATGTAAGGATGTTAAAATCTTGTAAATGCATATCCTGCGCTACTTGTTGTTTGTTCCATGAAAGGCAATCAAAGTCCTTATATACTTTATTGTTGTGTCTTCATCATGAGTGATATGATGTTTGAAACTTCACTTCAAATTACTCCAGTGTCGTGTTTTCAAGTTTAAATGAATTTCCGTTGGGTCTTTGAGCAAAAACTATATTTGCAGTAGATTATAGGCTACCATAAAATATTAAAATGCTAAACTATGCAAGGTGTTTAATTATAGAAAAGCACACATTGTTTTAAAGGCTTTACAGCTCATATCTCATCAAGTTATTTATATTTTTATAGAACTGGAGTTTTGTCTTTAATGTACGACGGAGGCTTTAGAAATGTTGAGAATCAGTATGAACAGTTGATTGAAGACCAAAAAATCACTTATCAAAAAGGGTAAATATGAATATCATGCATTTTAATGCTGATTTTTCGTCTTTGTAATGATTTCATTGATTTACGTAAAGTCTAAACCCATAGACACCAAGTTTTAAGCAGAGTCTTGCTTGGGATGTAATGGAGCGACTTACGTATAAACGAGCATCGAAAACTTGTAAGGTTTTGAACGAGCGTCAAAATTTTGAACTTCTATGAATTTTTGGGACGTTCCCCGAGAAATATTTTAAATCTAAGTTCTCCGTGTTCACTTTTCCTGCATTCTGAGATGATTTAATGGCACATTTCTCCATGTTACGAAAACTAACTTTAACCTTTACACGGCGTGAGATTTTCGTTGCTGCTTGGAGAGCTAGGGCCGGTTGCAAGAAGCCTGGATAGCGTTATTCATTGGATAGCAAGTTTTTAAAACTTTTATAAAACCTTTTAAAAAGCAAAAAATGTATCATTCGAACTGAGCGATAGCTGAAATAAAATATTGTTTCGAAGCATACAAAATTTCTTTGTCGTAAGAAAAATATAAACATCTTTTTTATAAGTTTGAAAATTTTTTCCATCCAAGGGATATCGCTATCCAAGCTTCGTGCAACAGTCCCCTGGAGTTTAAATCTCGAAACTGCGGTCTCTAGACGAAAGCAGCAAATTTGACATCAATAGCACACATCCATTGTTTAACTGTTACTTTCTGGAGTTTTGGACATTGGCATCGTCAGGAAGGGAACTGAGCGGACATACCCCCTCCCCCCAGGTGTTGCAAAGACCCATTTTAAAATTTTTCAAAATATTGTTGAGAGATGACGAGTGTGCGACAGTGAATCCAAGTTTAGACAGCCGTAAAAACAGTTGCTTCCTGTAAACGAGCAAATATCAAAGTAAATTTAAGAAACTGCATCATTCTAGCATAGTTATCGATAAGATTTGTTTGATTACACTTGTAGACACGTCTAGCAGTAAGCTACCTTTTTAAAAACTTTTGGCTTTTTAGATTATATATGAAATCTGCCCGTAAGAAATAGCGTTTTAGAGAAATTTGAAATAAACATTTTTAAGAGGGACATACCCCGAAACATCCTCATTGAAGCTTGAAATCGTCGCCCCTTGCAGCGCCCCCCGATTTAACAACCCGGTGACGTCACTGGTTTCGGTGCAAATGAAATGCTTTTATGTTCGTTTAAAGATGGGCGAAAGTGATGAATTATCTCTTGGAAATGGATAAACCATTTACTCAAAGTAAAGACTCGAAAGTGAGTTGTTTTAATATAATGTGCTAAAATATACATAGAAAATCGAGATGGCTGCGCTGTTTACTAAATTTCTAGATTTTAATGAAGTTAGCAACCTATATTTCTGTGTATTAGTTCACCTGCGACAGCGAAAGATGGATAATTTGGAAGGCTAACATTCATATATGTTCTACCTCAATTCAAGGATGTTTGAATACATGATTGTTCTGTGTTGTTTGATGTATAAAATGCACAACTTAACCGTATACTCTCTGGAATTTTTTAGCTTGGACCCCGGCAGAAACAGTTGATTAAAGATAAATTCAAGGTAATGCGGTCATGGCACATTAGGATAGAGGGGGATGTCGGTGGTCTCTTTGAATAAAATAGAGACTTTGTCGTGGTGACAAATCTGAAAATCGTTTTAAAGATCGCAAATACAATGGTGAATGGTAAAAGTAATAAGCTTCTTAAAAGAACTGTTTTAAGTAAAGAGCAGTAACCCACTACTTCTAAATTAAACCACACGATGCATTTAGGCAGACTATTGCTCAGGTGTCAACGTCTGCTAAATGAAAATAAAATCTACCAATATTTATAAACGGAACGGTCCCCTTAAGACAACAACCAAAACATGATTGTAAGAAAAGTAATTTAGTTTCATGTGACTCCGCGATAGGTAAACATCTCTTGAACAACTCCGATTTTGCTGATTCTTATTCAGACGACAATTTTAGAATCATTAAGAAATGTCGTTCATTCTTTCAGTTACGCGTCATGGAGGCTGTTTTAATTAAGTTAACCAATCCCATCCTCTGTGAAAAAAAGGATTATGTTTTTAATTTATCCCTGTTTTGAGCGTAATCTCCCTTTGGAGATGACGTACACCCTTTCTTGGCATTATAAATATCAGTAGATTGTAAATTTTCATTTAGCAGACGTTGACACCTGAGGAGTAGTCTGCCGAAATGCATCGTGTCGTTTAATTTCATAACATTTCTTTTAAAATGATTGGGTTAGTGCTCTTTACTTAAAACAGTTCTTTTAAGAACCTTATTACTTTTATCATTCACCATGGTATTTGCGATCTTTAAAACGATCTTGAATGTGATTGTTTCGTAGGGTTTCAACACTGAATTTGAAGAGATATGTCAAACTCAAAAGATTTACGCAGTTCCTGATGAAAATCTTCGAGAGCAATTACGACAAAAAAACATTGAATTAATCGTACAGAATTATCGATCTTTTCAAGAGAAGTTAGTAGAAAACTTATATTTTATATTTTTTATTGTTACCATTGATTAAACAAATCAAACTTGTGCTTGTAAACATCACCCCCACCCCATACATAAGTCTTCCCGTGCTGAGTAATCCCACTAGGATCGTGACGTTCAACTCGATCCACATAAAACCCAACCTGGGTATTAGCTCATTCATTTGATGGTGTTACATCTACGAATCATTGGACTTTAATAAAGTCCGCGTATTTCCCCAAATCCCCTCAACTATAAGCCGATGAAAAAAGCCTTAAAAAGTTAAATTGGCCTAAGGTATATATAGGGGGTGGTTTACAGTGTATTTCTAATGAAACAAAGAATGCTAATGATGTGAAATTTACATAACACGTCACTGGTTACGTCACTGAATGCAAGGTGGCAGGGTGTCTTGCAACTTTTGCGAAACGAAATTTGTCGTAGAGTTAAGATTAAGTGATAGTATCTCCTGGATAACCATATCATGTTTTCTGATGTGTTTAATCTGTATAAATATTCTTGTAAATTATTGTTTGAAGACATCTTATTGTATATTTAGGTACATCTTTGTATAATCAGGTGTACATCTTTTTATATATTTAGGTACATCACAATACAATTTACTAAGAGTGTGGACAAGTACATCAAATATACTCCCGAAGATGTTGAAAAAGAGCTGTCAACTTTATTTGATGTTTCTGCTTAGCAAAGGAGCTGCATATTTTATGATTCAGGTAGATTAATAGAACAATTCTTTTGCATTAAATACGAAATGTTAAATTGTGATGTTTGGCATCATCATCATTTACTTCATGATCATTTACTGAACAATGTGATTTAGTACTTAGTACTTGATCAAGTAAGCCTTGTTTCGGGGACTGTGGAGCATTTTTTACTGGGGGGGAGGGGGCTATTGATCCCTTAAGTTGAGTGTATTTAGGGATCTGAGGACAAGTTTCAAATCTTTAGTCATGAATCAGTGGGGGTGTTGTAATTTATTTTGCCAAATGTAGATCAATGCTTTTGTGCTCAAACTGTACATGTCATACCATTGACTTGATAAAACATTACTCTATGGTATAGTAGACATTAAAAATACTAGCTAGTTACAATTTTATCATTATCATTATCTAAAAATATTCAGAAAATTCATGCGTGCATTATTAACTTGTTAGTTCCACAAAACTGTTGTACAAATTGTTAGTCCATTAATTGTGGCTTTTCAATAGAAACGGTTCATCCTTCCTGTAAATGAACATGAGTTTGTGATTCAATAAATGAAAAACAGGAATGAATTGATGGGTGGGGGGAGATGGGCGTGTTGTGAGGGTGGGGGAGATGGGCGTGTTCTGAGAGGTGGGGGAGATGGGCATGTTCTGAGGGGTGGGGAGATGGGCATGTTCTGAGGGGTGGGGGATGGGCATGTTCTGAGGGGTGGGGGAGATGGGCATGTTGTGAAGGGTGGGGGGAAATGGGCATGTTCTGAGGGGAGATGGGTGTGTTGTAAGGGGTGAGGGATGCCAATTTCTTGTGAAATTTTTAAATACCAAGCATATAATCAAAATCTAATGATTTGTGTTCTATGGTGCAGACTTCTTCCTATCCTCAATCATAGTGTCGGACTATCCACCCTCCAACAAAAACATCCCCCACCCTTCAACAAAAACATCCTGCAAGTATTATTTATGATAAGAAGTGTGTATTTTCAACAACTTTGGCCAAGTGGACATTCATTGTAGGTCTGATTTTAAACAAACGGTTTTGATTTAAATTTAAATTCGGTATCAAAAATACTTCATTACGTACAAAATTCAATCTTCATCGTCTTCGGGAACAAATATATTCCAGTCTTCAAGAAAAGTTGCAGATATCCTTCCAAGCTCAGCGCCAACGTAGATAGTTGGTGCGGAAATGGCGAAAATTTTCATTAAACCCAGTGACATTTGTCTTGGGAAGGATTGAAATGCTCCAGAAACAGACACGACTTGTTGAGCTGTCGGCAAATTTGGCGGTCTTGAACTTCGCAAGCGACTTAAAATCATTATGGCAGAAGTTGTCATGTTTCAAAGGAATTACTTATCGAGAAATTTTAGCGTAATAAAAATAAATAAATTGTTGTCGTCGACTTCTCGATGCTTTGATTCATGCGAGATTTGTCTGCGTGGAATTCCACGCAGTCAGAATTCACGCGAGATGATAAGTGAAAACTGAAAACGAGATAGTAAAAAGTAACAGAAAATCACGGTCTAGATGTAAATTTTTTAGATTGCACCATTTTTCATAGTTCATTTGGTAATTGCTATAGTTTTACATCAGTTATTTCCTAAATAAAGACTGAAAGACCTCTTGAGGAACATCAATCTTCCCAAGTTTTCTCATCTTCTTTTACCATGTTTTGTTGATCAAGAAGCTTGCGTCTTCTTGTCATATCCCCACCGTACAATTTTGCAGTTACATCCTTTCTAAGAGCTTTGAGACTCTGACGTGCAATAATCTTTCCACCAACTTTAGCTTGGATAGCCACCTCGAACAATTGCCTAGATAACAGTTGTTGTAGCCTCGCACATGGATTTCCCTAACTGTACTGATTTATCCACATGTACCACTGTACTCAGCTCATCAACAACATCGCCATTTATAAAATCTCCAACTTCACCAATCTTGTGGGTTCATAGCCTGCATCATTGTAGTCAAAACTGGCATAACCTGAAGTGCAACTCTTCAATTGGTCATAGAAATCTAAAATTATTTCACTCAATGAGAAAGTATACTTTAGCATAAGACGCGATTGATCAATGTAAACCATATCCTCTTGCTTCCCTCTGCATTTCTGACAAAGACTAAGTACTTTTCCTAAGTAAATCTCGGGTAAAATTATTGTTCCTAGTACCATCGGTTCTAAAAACATTTCCACCTTAGAGATGTCTGGAAATTCGGCTGCATTCACAATATAAATTTCCTTGGGTTTCTGTCCTTTTAGTATTGCTTTGTAAGGAACACTGGGAGAGGTTACCACAACTGGCATTTCGTATTCATGTTGTAATCTTTCACCAAACACTTCCATATGAAGCACACCTAGGAATCCAAGTCTTAGACCTTGACCTAAAGCAACACTGCTATCATAAGAAACACTAACACTAGCATCATTCAATGTTAGTTTTTCAACAGCGTTACGTAGATTGAGAAAATCTGATTGGTTCATAGGGTAGAAACCTGCATAAACCATTGATTTCGTAGGACAAAATTGTTCATTGTTGGCATGGTATGACCAACTTGAGTCAGCATTTCACCAATCTTCACTTCATTAAAAGCCTTCATTCCTGTCACTATATAACCAATATGTCCAACACATAACACTCCAGTTGTTGTCTCATCAGGATGCAAGATTCCTACATCAAGGACTTCATATTTTTTTGTTGATATCATAACACTGTCGCCTTTTTTTATCTTTCCTTGAGTGACAGCTACTAACAATATTATACCACGGTAATTATCAAACCATAAGTCTATCACTTGGCAACTCAGAGGTAGCTCAGACTTATCCAATGGACAAGGGAGCCTTTCTATGATTGTCCCAAGCAAACTATCAATCCCCCAACCTTCTTTTGCAGAAATGTGGATTATCTCATCCTTTTTTATTCCAAATACACTTTCAATTTGTTGTGAAACGTCTTTAGCTCTAGAAGATGCAACATCTATCTTATTTATAACAGGAATTATTGTTAAGTTTGCATCAAATGCCTTGTCGTAGTTAGCGATAGTTTGCGCTTGAACACCTTTGGTTGCATCAACAAGGAGTATGACGCCTTGACAAGCCGTAAGAGATCGCGAGACTTCATAACTGAAATCAACATGACCTGGAGTATCAACGAGATTAAGAAGATACTTATTACATTGATATTCATAAAACAGGGAAGCAGTTTGTGCTTTTACAGTGATACCGCGGTTTCTTTCCACCTGAAGTTTATCCAAGACTTGTTTGTTTTTTGGTGTCTTCGCAATGGTTCCAGTTGTCTCGAGCAGTCTGTCTGCTAATGTACTTTTGCCATGATCGATATGCGCAACAATTGAAAAATTCCTAACTTTCTCTGGTGTATAATCTCTCATGGAAATACCACCTTCAGAGGTAATATAGTCGGTGTTTAGGCATCTGTAAGGTACTCTACTATATAGTAGGAAGGCTCGTTTTCTTGCGTTTGATGCTAATAATTGGTAAAATACTGCTTTAGACATCATTTCAATCAATTGTTGTGTTTACAACAATTTCTGTGGTCCATTTAAGTCGCCAAATACAGTACACATGATACCCTAGAAATATGATGTTGACCGATGTTTTCTAGTGATAACATAATGATTATGACAAAACTGCTCAATTTATCCAATAACAATCGAGTTTTTGTAACGCTAGCTGAATATCATATTTTAAAACAATACGAGCAAAGCAGGACACAAGTTTGTTGAGTTTGAATCAAGCGTGTTCACTATTTTTTGCTGTTATTGCCGATAAAACATCTTTGAGAAGCTAAAATTAACAGTGTCGTCTCAACACTGTAATTATTGCTTCATATTGGAACTGTGCGTAAAGTTGTGTTCAATTTCATATCGCCCGCCATGATGGCGGAGCAAAATGGCGAAAGTCTTTGGAAAAGAAAATTTGAAGCGCTTCAAACTCGTGTGAAAACTGTAGAATTGGTAAGAAATTAATTCTGAGAAAGACTGCTTATGATTAGTAATGTTTTTTCGTTGTAAACAAGTTAAAAATAAGCTAAAGTTTTCTAAATAACTTCAACAGGAAAACGAGAAGCTGAAAAACCGACTATGCTGTGTACGGAGGCACTTGAAAAGAACTAGAAAAGAAAGAAGGTTTGCATTTTCATTCCCGCCGCTGAACTGTTTCATTTTACTCGATTGCATTACTCAAACCAGCCCTTGTTTTTTTCTACAGTTTTCTTTTAAAGAAATGCGATGAATTGGGCATTGATTATGAGAAGGCAAAGCCCGAATACTTGGTAGGATTTCAGAATTCTTTTGTTGAAAAAAATACAAAAAATCGACATTGAAGGGAGATTCTTTGTTAAAGAATATTAGTTGAATATTTGACCTTTAAGTCATGGACATATTTGAGGTAGAGGAAGCAATCCTTTTTCTTTCCTCTTCCCACCAAATTTTGACAGAAATAGGACAAAGTGTGGCTATTGTTGATGAGGAAACTTTGCTTTGTTATTTCAATAACTTTATTCCTAAATCATTCAAGTAAATTCATGCAAAACAGTAGATGCAAGTTATTACCTAAATTGCCAATGGAAATTGCATTTTTTATCTTGGGGAATTGGATTCAATCATTGAACATTGTTTAATGTATGGTACAACATGGAGAAAATCTGCTGTTGCACTTGCATATGTTTGAAATGGCAGTGAGACTTCAATAATTTTATTAAATTCCTAGTGTTTTATAAGTGCAATTTCAAATTGCAATTTTTATTTAAAGAGCACTCGATCATATCTGATTATTGTGTAATGAAAAACATATCATTTGAAAACTAAAGAGTTTATCTCTTGGTAAATACTTCCTATTACTTGTAGCCGGCTGCCATTGATGATTCCAAAACATTTTTTTCACAGTTACAAATGATAAATGACATTAATGCATCATATGATGATCCAAACATTCACATAAAGAAGACTTTGTCAAGAAAGGGCAAAGGAAAACCTCACCAAAAATTGGATCCAGATGCTCCGAAGAAACCAGCAAATGCTTTCTTTATGTTTTGTCAACAGCAACGCAACTCAATGCATGATGAACCTAAGGATGTTGCTCATCATGAATTGACAAAGCATCTTGCTAAGGAATGGAATATGTTGGGGGCTGAAGGAAAGAAGGTTAGTTCATAAATTTTTGTTTTGTATGGACAAGGAATCCAATTTCATAGCAAACGTTCTAGTTTGTTCATGCTATATAAATACCTCTCTATTTTCAACAAAAAAAAACAAATTTTTAAAGAGATATGGTTTGCTCACACAAGATTTTGTCTGGATGTTTTATATATGTGTGTGTTACATTTTAGGAAATGGTCAGGGGGGGGAAATTGCTTTGGCCCTTCAGTTGCTCAGACAATCAGAAATGTTTCTTTTCCTCTTTCAAGGTATATTACAAGATGTATGAACGGGACAAAGCTCGTTATGACAAAGAAATGAAACAATATACAAAAGATAAACCGCGTGAAAAACTTCTCAAAACAAAAAAAGTTAAACACAGTAGGAAGGTTTGCTCAAAAACAACTGAAAATCAAAAAACCCAAGCAATATCTATCCAACCAGTTAATCTTCCTATTGATGAGCCCGCAACATCACAGGTCAGTGGCCTAGGAGACATAATGTTAGACTCGGATATATTAGAGCATGAAGGGGAAACATTGGATGATTATGGATACAATGAGATCTAAAACGACAAAATTTCTGCAGTTATTCATGGAATATGAAAATGATGAAAAGCTAATTTTTGTGCAATTTTTAGAAAAATTAAATAAGGTCGTGAACGAAAATTCATTTCGCGAATCGCGTGAAACCGAACGTTATCGTCATTAATGTTCAAACTTTCCAACAGCTTTGAAATGTTCTTTGCATCATTATATGTGAATAAAGTAATTAGTGTTGTGAGAAAAGTTTGGTTGACCAAACCACGTGACAAACGAAACGTTACTGCTTGTAACCATAGAGATAGAGCGTGACGTCAGCGTTCAGGGGGGACACCAACAGGCATCGACTCAACAACTTTCCGTCCTAGGGGGCACACTGCCTCCAGTTATTGTGAAGTATTCTTAAGCAGTATGCCCAGTTATTGAAGGAAAACGAAGAAAGACCGTCTGGTTAAAATATTTGGTTTTTCTATGAAATAAAGACACTACTTATATATCAAATGATGAACGCAGACCTCTTCCAGTTTTTATTTCGAGCTGTTGTGTGAACTTTCTCTGAATTTACAACGTAGCAAAATTCCTAGACGGTGATTTTTACTGTGACATGCATGGAGATGCAAATGATTTAAAATTTCATGACATTAACCATACAAATGACTTACTGTTATCATACAAAGGAAGCAGATAATTCTTCTTTGCCTTGAAGTCCATGGATCATGGATGGTTTGCAGTTTTTCTTATCATACATGAAACAGTAAACGGGAGGTTTGAATTGTGAAAGATATTAACCTATCAAACATGTTTAAAGTTCGCTTATTTAGCTATGTGTAGTCAAAAGGAAGGAGTTGTTTTAACCTTTGCAGTATCCTTGGATGTTCTAGTTACTTTTATGATAAGAACTCTTGTAAAAAAAAAAGATAAGATTTGAAAGCAAAAACCCGTTTTCGGTCCATGCTTCCCGATACCTTCTTATATGTAAGGCACTAGAACGCCGCATGTTAACGTTTTGGTAGGAGATTTCGGCCCCTCCACGCTATCCTACTTGGGAGGTGCAATAGCAAGCTTCCGCCCATCAGACCCCGAGATCACCTGCGATAGGCTTTGCTCAGGGTACGCAGGGAGAGTGCGGTCGCCACCGAAGTGTGGGCCCCTAAGCCACTGCATACCTAATCGCACCCAGCTTCCACTGCTAGTTGACATCTACTATCCCTAATATTAGCTTTATATATATATATTTGATAAGTTGCGACTAAGTGAGCTAATTGCCACACATGTAGTGCAAGTACATGTAGTTAGTCGTTGCCATGACTATGAACAATTGGTCGAGTGGACTGCGCATGCCCTAGCTCATGCGCAGATGATTTCTCTATTAAATTGCTACTAAGCATGCTATTTACTTCAAAATTGGTGCTAGTAGATGCAGTTGGTCGTTGCCATGACCCTGAACTTGGGAGCAGACTGCGCATGCGCAGAGAATATATCTGAAAATTTGTGACTGAGCGAGGTAATGAAGAGTTAATTTATAAAAAAAAGGCAAATTTTCTAAACAAAAAATCCCGTTTTCGGTCCATGCCTCCCGATATCCTATTAGTCGAAAGACATTAGAGCGTTGCATGTTAACGTTTCGGTTGGAGATTTCGGCCTCTCCACGCTATCCTACATAGGGATGTCAATAACAAGCTTCAGGACTTCTTCTAAGCCATTATTTGACGTCTGCTATATATCTATTAAACCTGTTAAAAAGTGCTGTCACATAACTGCGTGGTCTTTCGTATTCTTGAAGGACATTTTCACCCCCAACCTTACCCCCTCTCCACAACACACACACAAATGTGCAAGTTTCGCCTCTGCCCTGCGCAAGCTGTTCTTTAGTTTCTATGGTATTACCACACACTACAAAAATTCTCCAATGGAGATTTTTGACTTTGTCATTTTTTTATGTCCTTGAAAACTCAACACAAATTATTATAAGTAAACGCATGCTTTCAGGGGATAATAGTGATTAAATGTCCCGCAAAAAAGAGGGAGGTTTAGTAGAAATTTAAGGATGCGACCCGAGGAAGCTCTACTAAACCTCTCGAGGCTTAAGGGAATATTTAATCACGAATATCCCTGAAAACATGCCTTTACTTGTAAAAACATGCTTGCGGAGCGATTAATCAATGCATTAGTCTCTTCCGTTTGACAATACTTTTATAAAATTTTGTGTACTCGGATATGAAAATTGACAAATTTCGATGGTGTTCAAAGCGTATATCGTTCATGGTCCGAGATAGACTAAAGAAATTCATCAAGCTATTGAGTTGTGAGTTCTTTTTTTGACTTGGTTCAGTGAACCTGTGCATGAATTTACTTCGCGAATACGTATGGTAGTTCAATTATTGTTGTGGTTTGCTGATGGCTGATCACTGCGTTTTGCAAGTTAGTGAACAGGAAGTTGCCGACATGAGGTAAAGACGATTTCTTTTACCACACAACGTCATAAAATGTGGAGCAGAAATGACCGGAGAATTGTAAGAGTTTGAACGATTTAACGAAATGGCGAAAGATTTACTGGTGTCTCGAGTTTGACGATGAAACAGTCGAACAAGAGGCCTTTTGACTTGCTTAACTTCGCCTCAAAGCAGTGTGGACTCAATTGACTTGCCGACGACACCATATGTTATTGACCTTTTCATTCATCAGAGTTGAAAATGATTCAAGGTGCAAATTGAGTTAGCTGACGCAATTTTTTCAAGCAACGATAATGAAATTTGGAAACAAAGCGTATCGTTTAATATTGATAATGGATATTTGATCCAAACATCCCCTAATGAATTTATTGATGAGGGTTATTTAGAACTAAATCTCTCCCATCCTGTGATTGAGGGAAATACGTCAGTCAACGTCACTGTGACAACAAAAGTTCGCGAGGTAACCATGTTATTGCATTAAATATTTACAATTGTTGCCCACAAATTAACGAGTAAAATCTTTGAACTTCAATGTTTCAGAGAAACGCTTTCTGTGAATAATAACTGTTAGCTTAAAGTCTGAACTCTGAAACCATGTTTCTTTATTGCAAGCTTTCTTTGTTACGAAGGAAATCAAAGTTGCACTCCAGTGACTCCCGCTGCTCTGTACTCGAATGATACAATAGAATTATACAGATCACATTTCAACAATTTGTCAACGATTGCCCGATTCATCGACTAACCTAGACTTTGTAATCACAGTTTATAAGACAGCCTGAGCCTTTGCTCTGAGAGTAAGCAAATTTTGGAGACAATGAAGAATGAAAAGACGAGGTTGGTTTACGTTTAAATTTTATCTTCTTTTTATCGTAATTTTTTGTTGTTTTTGTCGGATTGTAATATTAAGAATTTTTTGAGAATGGTTTGTTCAACAATCAATATTCAAAATCATCAAAGCATGATATTTGTTTTCCGTCTTAAAAAAAAGATTATGTTGACTATCGGAAAAACTGTTTCGACTAGATTTGTTTACTGTGATTGTGTAAATCTATTTATGACGACTGTACTCATTGAACCGTCATAGAAATTGCTATTTGCTAACGTGTTGTAGATTAGTCATTGGAATTTAATTTAATTTGATTTTATCTTTTTAAATTTGTGTGCTCTTCGCTGGTTATCTTTGACGGCTGTTTAAGTCGATTTCATAAACGTCATGTCGCTATAGTTGCCTACGAAACGTGATAGGAAGCGACTTTAAATAAGCCTAAACATGCAACCAAACAGCTCGATGATTGGGGGGGCAATATATTGCGTGTACTGTTCAACCATTTGTTTTCCACTTAAATTAAAAAACCGCATTTGAAAAATGAAATCCAAAATTCGTTTTGACGAAATTCGAAAACTGCATGCAATTTTCGTTGGAGAAAAATAGTTCAATTTAGACTCAACTACTAATCGCAAAATCTGTCAAACATATCGCAAGGCGCGAGATACCGCATTTCCTACCCCCACCCCCTTATACCACACATACCACAACTAATTATTGATGTACTCTTGCAGGTGAATTGCGGGCGTCGTCGAGGTTACATATTTACACCTGGCAGAAGTGAACTGATTATAGCAACAAGTGCTTCGATATGAATTCCAACGACATTTTTACACCAGGTGGAAATATGTCTAACTTGGGTAGTAAATTTGAGTTTGAAAACACAAGCAGTCATCAAAGCTCAAATCGTGAAAACATTCGCCTGCTTGAGCACAGTAACCAACAGGAAAATAATCGATATTGTGAAACGTTGTACTTTCGCGATGGAAAGAAAAAAATTGATTTTGTTTTGGTGTACGAAAACAAAGGGAGCGAACAGCAGAAAAAAGCTCATAAACGAAGAATCTACGAAGAAAATCTCGTGGAACAGTTTGGATTGGAACTCGAAAAAGATACCTCTTTGCAGGTTTGTTTTGATATTCATAATCTATTTTGATGAATTATTTTTATCGATATAAATTATTTTTACATATTTGAAATGAGTGTACACTTACAATACTTCTGTAAGTTGAAACCAAGACTTACTTGAGGAATTTATCTTATTTTTGGTATTATTGACGTGATTTCTATCTATCAAACCCATACTGCGATAATTTGTTAAACTTTGAACTATTTGAATATATTATTAAACGTTACTGTCAACTGTTGTCTACAGCTTTTTATTTTTCCTGGAAATTTCTATCGATTAGTTACGTTTGAAATTCTTTCCGTTTGCGTTGGCAGGAAATAGGTTTAAATTAAAGTTTTAATGGCAACCGGCATTAAATTTGCAATAGTTTGTTTTAAACACGACTTCCCGGCGTGTCTAAAACAATTATAAAATTCTTTACATGTTTGTGGATGTAGCTCCTGGTTAGTGAAGTCCTAAGAAGGTTTGTTGTTGTTGATGTTGACACAATATAGAAACATGCAGTAGTCTCACTCCTTTGTACAACTTGGTGCTGTACGGCTGCGGCTAGCCACCTCAGCGCTCCTATTGGTCAGAAAATGCGATTACTGACTGCCCGCTGTCACTATGCTAATCAAATGCGTGATAAGATATATTCGCTACACGAAAAATTTCTAGAATGGGATTACTATTTGTTTCTGTACTGTGATGTTGACTGACGTTTCAACATCAGTCTCTCCTGGGACTCTACTAACCTGGACGATCTACATCCACAAACATGTAACGATACTCCCGGGTTAAAGCCATTAACTTCTTTACAACATTCTTTTTTGAAATTCTATATTTAAATGACAGTAAGAGATAAAGTACAATTTCAGTGTAAATTTTCGACTTTTTATGTCATTGTGTATGAAGGAGGCTTTGCAAGAAAGTCAAAAATTTATGCAAATAATTTCATTCAGAATCACTAGAGTAGTTTTTGATCATTTTTTGTGCTTTTTTAGGATAAAAATGTACACTTTGTGAAAGTTCACGCACCATTAAGTATTTTGTTCGAAGTGGCAGAGCAACTTATGATAAGAATGCCCGTCAAAAACTTCGATCATTCGTCGTTCATGCTAAAAGAGTCGAAAAAGCTGAACATTTACCGTAGATTTCGCTCTCGTTGGCGAAATATAGATCCGTTTGTGAATCGACGGATAAATATTGAACCTGCAGAAAAATCAGTGACAGCCACATTTACTTACGCTAATTGTCGTTCGTTTCAATCTAAAAAATGGACAGTTGTTCTTTGATAACGCTGACCGTAGTCGCATGGTGTATCGCATGCTCCAGATGACGTCATTCGGTCCTGAGGAACAAGATTATGGCATTATGAGTTTGTGTGATGATGGCACGTACACCGCTACATACCCATTGCATGATGGACCGTCTAAGCAGAAAGATGGCGTGGCTAATGACAGGCAAAAACTGCGCTCTGATTGGTCTTCCTTTCGAAGAATGTTTACCTATCAGCCAATCAACATCGTGCGTCGATATTTTGGTGGTATGATAGGGTTCTATTACGCATGGCTTGGTGTTTATATTTCAATGCTTGTCCCGGCAGCCATTGTTGGTTTATTATGTTTTCTCTACGGTATTGTGAGCCTGCAGTCGTTTGAACCAGCAAATGAAATTTGTGACGAGAAAAACGAACAACTGTTTTATATGTGTCCACAATGTGACCGTCATTGTAGTTTTTGGAGTCTAAGAACGAGTTGCTATTTTGCTCAGGTCAGTCATTTATTCGACAACGAGGCTACAGTCTTCTTTTCGGTTTTTATGTCAGTATGGGCTACTCTCTTCCTGGAGTACTGGAAACGAGTGCAAGTGCGTCTTGGATACGAATGGGGAGTACATAATTTTATTGATGAGTACGAACTCCCGCGTCCTCAGTTCATTTTCTCCGTACGGACAAAACGAAAGAATCCTGTGACAGATAAACTGGAGCCTTATGTTCCTAGTATGACGAGGATAAAAAGAATCATGGGAAGCCTGGGAGTGATTTTCTTTATGGGATGTGTCGTCGTTGCATCCATCGCTGGAATTGTCGCTTACAGGGCATCCGTGCTTGCCGTATTATATGCAAATTCAAATAATGACGTAAGACAAAATGCCAAATTGATGACGTCATTTTCTGCAGCAATCATAAATCTTGTGTTTATTAAAATTTTAAGTTTCGTCTACGTGAAATTAGCCGTTATGCTCACGGATTGGGAAAACCCACGGACGAAATCAGAATATCAAAACTTGCTGACGTTTAAAATGTACGTCTTTGAGTTTGTCAACACATACTCCTCGCTCTTCTACATCGCATTCTTCAAAAGTAGCTTGCTTATAGGAAATCCAACAAAATATCATCGTATGAACGATAGAAGAGTCGAAGGTTGCGATCCATCCGGTTGTCTCACTGATCTGTGTATACAACTGGCTGTAATCATGATAGGAAAGCAAATTTTTAGTTTTGTACTTGAGTTTTTTTATCCGTAAGTATCCCGTATTGTACCGTACTATACCGTTACCTTTTTTAACGATTTGTTGTTTATAAAGATGTCACTCGAGTTTGAGCGTTTTGAAATTCCCATGTATGAAGGCTCGTGTTTATTCTAGGTCAGCGGTTCGCTCGTGGAATAAATGGTGGTATAAACCGAGCGATGAGAACAGGAAGTTGCCACAATGGGAATCCGATTATTTATTAAATCCTGAACCAGATTTCAGAATGTTTTACGAATATCTTGAGATGGGTAGGTATCCCCATTTAACTAAAATACAAGGAACGCTACCTAAAGCAAATAATTGAAGCCAAGTCTTACACCCAGACACGCATGTGTAGTGTTTCGAGATTCTCTCGTGGAGTGAAAATTGATTGATTACACACGCGTATCTGGGTGTAAATTTGGCTTTAAGAAATTATTAGACTTCCATGGATTTTAATTCAATGGTTTTATCATTAATGAGAGCTTTTGACTTGAATTTTACAAACATGTTGAAATAGAAATTCTGTGTTATCTCTCTCAGTGATACAGTTTGGTTTTGTGACAATGTTTGTCGCCTCGTTTCCATTGGCTCCTCTCTTTGCCTTAATCAACAACATTTTCGAACTACGAGCTGATGCGACCAATTTTGCTGTCAATTTTCGTCGTCCAGTTGCCGGGGAAGTTAAGAATATTGGAATATGGTTTAGAATTCTGGAAATCTTGACTAAAATTTCTGTCCTTGTGAACTCCTTCGTTATTGCATTCACTACGGACTTCGTACCAAGGTAGGTGTGTGTGTGGGGAGGGGGGGAGGGAGGGTTATGAATTTTTTATTTCAATTGTACATTGACATAATTGTCTTCCTTTTGGTGTCGAGAACTTTATTTGCTTGTACACATTCTCAATGTGTTTACAATTGAAAAAATTTGACAGCTTTGTGGATTTACTTCCGAAAAATAATCTATTTCTTCTTGCTTCAGTATATATTGTAAGTTTTGTTTTAACTTATGCTTTTGTTTGAGTGTGTCAATGGAACGCTTTTCAACACTCTTGTCAATATTTTTAATATTAGTTGAGCGGGAAGGGGTGGCTCGTTCTGTAGGTGGGGTGAGGTGAGGGTTCTATGGGGGTGAGTGCTCTTTGTCTCTGTGAGAGGTCCCGTGAGGGTGAGGTTGTGGGCTCTTGCTGTCGTTGAGGGAGATTAGGGAACTCTTTTTGTTTGTGAGAGCGGTGGAGGCTTTCTTTGACAACCATGTCTTCTCTGTTTATTTAGATTGGTATATATCTTTGGTTACAGTGAAGATGGTACGCTAAAAGGTTATGTCAATAACTCTCTTTCGTACATAAATATAACGGATCTAGAACCTAGTGCCATGCCTTTAAATCGATTTAAACATCTCAACTATACAAAACCATATTGCAGGTAAGTAGTTACTCCTTACGGAAACAATATTTTATGGGCAAAGTTCTGCAGAACTTGAAAAGTGTATTGTCTTAAGTCTGTTGCGTTTTTATTGACCTATTATCCTGAAGGTTTTAACTAACTAGGCAAAATTTTTCTAAAGTTTACGTACTTGATTTTTTTACTACTTCGTCTTTCAGATATATATAGCCTGTTTGATCAATCTCGTACCCAGGGCCTTTTCCACATTTGTAAAGAAAAGGCCCTGGGTTAATGTACGAGATCGATGTTAGACATTATTATTTAATTGTCCCCCTCCCCAGGAATTTGGAAATAAACAATTTTTATTTACTTTTCTCAGAACTAAAAAATATACAATATTTCAGATTCAAAGATTATCTGGAAGCTTCGCCATCGTACAGATACAGTAAACAATTCTTTCACGTCACTCTTGCTCGTGTAGTTTTTGTTTTGATGTTCCAATATGTTGTATTTTTGGTCAAAGACCTTCTCGCCTGGCTTGTGCCGGACATTCCCAAATCCTTACTGGTGAAAATCAAACGAGAAAATCACGTGGCTCGCTTGTGCTTACAAAAGAGCGAGGTACAGGCAACCCAAGAAATATCTTTGAATTGCACGCCTTATCAATCGTGCGAGTCGTTGAATCTCGCTGAAAACGTGCGAAATTCGATCGTTTAGTTTTTATCACTATATAATAATAAATTTTGGTATAAACATATCAGAATCATCGCTCAATTGCAAGCTCCTTTCACGTTTCTGTGTCAGAATGCTTCGGCTAGACGAGTAAATCACCCCCTTCACTTCTCTAAGATTTTCAAGACTTTATCTTCATTTGTACAGTTAAAATATATAAGTCAGTGTAAAAGCCATTTCTCTAGGTTTGCTAACCCCCTCAAAAATATCTTGCCGGCGTCACTGCTCATATTCTTGAGTTGCAATTCAGCCATGTTGGTCGTCTGATACAAAAGAATATTTTATCAGTGTTATTGTTGGCACCAGCGACGTTAGCGCGCAACATTGTTTGGTAAATCTCAAGAGAATGGTTGCAAGTCAAGAATACGACCACACAACGCTCCAAAGACAACAGACAGCGTTTCCAACATCGCGATTTATTAAAGGAGTTGAAGTATTTTGGTATTTTTATCAAAAAAAATCGCTACCAAAACCATTTAGCTTAAAGACTCTACTAGTAGAAATAGAATGGTGCGGCTAAAAGATAATGATCGAATTTTTGATGTAAAAGATCAAGATCCATGTATATATAGAGTGCAGTGGCAGTGACTCGTCCCTCTGAGGAAGCCTGGAAATGAAAGTTGGAAATTCGGAATTTTTTAAGGAATCTCGGAATATTTTTGGAGTTACTTCGAGTTTAAAAAGAATTACACTTGGCAAAACAAGACCATCTCTGACTGTGTGTCATTTTATACATTTTTTTGTTCTTAGTCGGATTTAAAATCTCTTATACAGACTATGGCGCTTAACTAAACAACAATTGATGTAAAGCAATGATTTAATGTTAGCGGGAAATAATGAATGTTTCAAGGAAAATTTGAATTTTTCCCGTAAAAGGTCTTCACTTTAAACTCATAAACACCCTGTACTTTAAACTTGTTTTCAGTGTTTTTGCTTTAAAGTCCAGAACGGTCCAGAAACAGTAAGCTGTCCGGTCAAAAAACTCAATCTTTGTGGACAAAAATTTTGTTACATCGATACATATTTTTACTCGAATTTATTGTTATGTTCTCTTGATTAATGGCTTTGCTTTTGTTCTGTTCATTTTTATGAAATCTTTTTTTTCAATGAATAGTAAAACTAGATATATATATCCATATTCGTTTTGCTGCTACAAAGTTTTATAAAAAACCGAGCGCGTTGTTATCGTATGTGCAGTTTTTCCACAATTTGATGACGACTCCGTCTTGCCACTTGCCCGCGCAGCATTTCTCATACATTTCGTTGTAAACATTAGTACCACAACATTGAGTGTGTTGAAAACTTCCTGTTAAAGGCTGAACTTTACCTCCACAGCAAGTTTTTGTGAAAGGATTAAAGGATTTTCGCTCACAACAAGAGTAAGGAATGTAATAAGGAAGATTGCTACTTGTTACCATTCCATTGCAACAGCGTTGCGTTGTCGGGTTATAACTTCTGCGCCCACAGCAACCTGGTCTAGCGGTGACTCGACCCAAGATATTTCGACGTAATTTTCCCGCGCAACACCAGTATTTTCGTCTGTTGTAATTCAATGTTCCGCAGCATTTGTTAAGGAACCAAAGTCCAAGCACTGGACGAACATATCCTTTGCAACAGATGTGTGTATATGGATTAAACTGAACCATAAACGGCCAATATCCACAGAGTGGATATAGCGAATTGTAACGATGCAAATAGCTGTGTTCATTGTAAACATAACCTATAGAATACGAGCAAAAGATGGTTTTATACTTTTTTCTATACTCAAATGTGTTTTTATGCTGTGTGAAATGTTTTTGTTGCATTTCTTTTAAGTAATGTTGTTTTTTTATGAAAGAATGACTTTTTTTCATCTTTCATAGTTATTTAACGGCGAGGAAAGATAATAACATAAATACGAGCCGCGTCCTCGTGTTTATAACTATCGGTCATTTCATTAATAAGTCTGTCATTCATTGTACGAATTAATAAAGATCATAGTTTTGAAAATATTATTGCCCTGGAGGAGGTAATGGAGGGTGGCAGGAGATGGCTCAGTTTCCAATGTCTTGTCGGTCGACAAAATGAATTGCGCCGAATCAAAAAAATACGAAGAAAGTTTAGTTTATCTTAATGTTTTACGATGCACATATAATTTCACTATTTGTGTTTAATAAAGTATTGATAAGTAGTGTATTTGAAAATGAATTAATCTCATTTGAAGGCTCATTCTTGTAAACTTTTATGGATTATTTTACAGCGTATCCTAAGCACAATCTTTTTTCAATGCTAACCAGTCCTTAAATTGTGTATTGCAAAATTGCTTGGTTAAAATTATGTAATATGGTGTTGTGATTTGCGTAATTTAAGTATTTGTGTAGAATGTTTTGAATTGTCAACGTGTTTTGTTTTAGATCTTCCTCCAGCATTCCAGACTTCGATTAAATCTCCTTGATAAATTCCCAGCCATTTTGGATGAGATTGTCGGAAGCACATGTCAACTATATTCTCGGTATGTAATGTTGTTTACCAAACATTTGTATATTCAACCAAACTTTACTAATTTTTGTGAACTATATTTTCCCACCACACTCGTTGTCGGGAAAATTTAGAGACAAATTATTGTATAAAGCCGTTTAAATTTCAACAACGATGAATTAGCTTTAACCTTTTTTTTAACACAAAACTTTACGAAATTCTAAATTAAATTCTCGAGCTTTTGTGTGTTTAAATGAAATAAAAACTGAGATTCCGAACGGTCGCGCGTCTTGTAAAGTTGACATCTATACATTGAAAATCCCTTTACACTCGATTAAAAACCTGGAATTTTTAACATACCTGTTTGAAAGAACAGTATTAACGCCACACTTAAACAGGTTGTAGAGTTCATATTTGGTTGTGATGCTATAAAACCGAGTTTCGTGATTATTTTGAACCTCGCCGCAGCTGTCTCGCATACTCCATGTAACTAAACTTGTTTTTGAGAAAATTTTATCGCGTTTTCGTTTGTCTCGGGAGTTAAAATGTTTTTTATCTGATTAATCTCAACATGGAGAACACACACAGTGTAATCACCTTTTTCTCGTCAATGTGACAAGACAAAGTGAATAATAAGAGGCCGCGAGTAGCTGTTTTCATAGTGCTCAAGATTTATTGTATCAATCGTTAAGATTGTTTATTTTTTTACGCTTTATTCAACCATAAACACCATAGAGTATCTGTATGTTCATGTATGATGATCAAACGCAGATTTTGTGTACGCCAACCTATGGCAAACCACGTAGATTATGTAATCAATCAAAGTCGTGAAACGATATGCAGTTGTCAATTAAATATGACCGTAGTCTTTGTGTGACAGTTTTTGTGACTGTATTTGTTTTGCAATCAATCAAAGATTGTATTTAATTGATTTTCTGAAATAGAGACTTATCCTCCATGTGTTAATAACGTCTTTATAAAATGCTTGACATTTCGTTTGACCTATTATAAGGTTTTTACAGGTTTAAAGTTCATTTGACAACAAATTTGTTTCATTGTTAAATAAGTTTTGAGAAATACAGTATTAAACATCGAAATTAAAACAAACTGATTCCATCGTCTCAGGGAGACTGGTACTGAGAAACTATATTCTATAAAAAGAAATTGCAACTTCGTTAAAACATATGCGAAACTTTGTATGCATTTGTCATTTATGCTACGAACAAAGGCAAACGATCGCTTTCGCCTGCAAAGTGCAATTTAGCTGCGAATTTTCGTCGCAGAAAAGTATATAATAAAAAACCAGCTGAGTGATGTCGGACTCAAATAAAGCATTCTTACATAAGATATAAATATTTCCCATGGCGAAATCTTATGTTTGTTTGTAGAAATAACATAGTCCGGCTAACATGACAAAATAATAAAAATGTTTCAAAGAATTTTTTAACTTTACTATTTTGTTAAAACTCAAACGTAACACGAGCGTTTAAATTTGCTGGAATTGGTTCTGCGTATCAATTGACCATCAGAGTGCTCTGTAAATGTCGACTTCGAGTTTCCCCATCGCTCAGATTCCTGTTTGATTGTCTCTTGCATGGCTTGAACTGCACTTTGCGAAAGCACAATCTCGCAACGTGTATTTTTCGTGCTATCTTTGCCTGCAACGAGCTGGATATTTTAGGAACAAGTCGCCTTATGATATATCGTACGACGAAAATGAAATATTGAAAAACGACGATGAAGATGAAACGACCCATCATTACGGTGAAATATTGTTTACTGAAGTTATATGGTTTATTTGGTTCCAGATATTCTTTGAATCTGTGAAATAAAGTTTTAAAATATTTTTACATGTTATAATTGCTCTCTTCATACCTGATAGATAGTGCGTTCCTAATATGGAGAAAGGCTAAAATTTGAGGCTACCATATAATGGTTTATAATGTTTTGTTACAATTACCTGCAGTAAGGTAGTGTATAGTTCAGATTTCTATAAGGATCTTCGGGAAGACTGTCTTTCTCTAAATCTGATATCTTGATATAACTGAGGGAATTGTTTACATAACCTTCGAGTGAACCACTTTCACTGTAGTAATGGACGTACACAAACCTAAATAAATATAGAAACTCTTTTGATAATTAAAGTGTTTTAACTTTGATCTGCTTTAATTATGACGATCAAGTTCTACTAATTCTACCAGGTTAGAGATAATTCTTATTGTTGCAAAGAAAAACAATGACTTTTCCAATTGATTCTCATTAAAATGTAAAACGATTGAAATACCTTGGTATAAAATCAGTCGTAAAAGCGATGACAAACGAATTTACGACAACAGATATTGTCGTAAGTATTTCTAAGATTTTAAACCAGATTCCGATATTTTTAACTTGCTCAGAGACTCGACGTCGATAATTTACGACAAAATTGATGGCGTCAGCTCGGATTTCCACGTAATTGTTAATGACGGCAAAGAGAGGAGCCAGTGGAAACGAGGCAACAAACATTGTCACAAAACCAAACTGTATCACTGAAAGAAAAAGTTATTTGTTTTTATAGTGATGATAGTTGTGTTTGTAAACAAAAATTATTGTTCATTCCTCACCCATATCTAGATATTCGTAAAATATGCGAAATTCGGGCTCTTCCTCCAACCAATAATCATCTTCCCATTGAGGTATCTTTTTATTCTTGTATAAAGAACGGGAGCGATCCCACCATAAGCGTTTCTTAAGACAACTAAAAACAAAAAGATCCCTTATCTTTCTGTTCTTCAGAACCTTCACTTATCCCACTATGCCCTTCACTTATCCCTACATGTCCTTCACTTATCCCTACATGTCCTTCACTTATCCCACTATGTCCTTCACTTATCCCACCATGTCCTTTACTTATCCATCTACGTCCATCACTCATTCCCTTCTTTGATGCTAGTAAATCCTTGACTTAATCTTAACACGTTAATATTGTTCAAATGTGCTTTGTAAAAAAACAACAATTGATCATATTTATCCTCTCATGTACACAATAAAAGGAAAAGATTACAGCTACGTACGGAAAAACAAATTCATAGATAAGTCCCAGAATTTGTTTGCCAATCATGATGACAAAAAGTTGTATGCAAACATCAATCAAACAACCAGCTGCATTGCACTCCTCGATCCTTCGCTCATTGATTCTGTTGTACTTTGAGGGATTACCGTTGATCAAATTGGTTTGAAAGAAGGCGACGTAGAAGAGAATATGTATTCACGAACTGAAAGACGTACATTTTAATGTGAAGCTATTGTGATAATCGGCCATCGTTCTTGGATTCTCCCAGTTCGTCAAATAAACGGCGATTTTTGATAAAGAATGTCAAAATCTGAATGATCACCAGATTGATACAGGCTGCTGTGAATGACGTCAAAGCACCAGCGTATTCACGGATGTCATTGCTTGAATTAGCATAAAGTGCGGCAAGTACACTAGCTCTGTAGACAACGATGCCAACTAATGTTGAGACAACAACAAGCACCATGAAGAAAACAACAGCCAATGCACCAAGATGGCGTCGTATGATAATACTCGTGGTAAATATGGTTCATCTTTGTCCGTCACTGGATTTTTTTTCTTTGTTTCAACTTTGCTCACAAAATCAGGACGCAATGGCTCGTATTCTTTAAGCAAGTCGTAAACGTTCCATCGAAAAGCCAGTTTCGCCTCAGTTCGTTTCCAACATTCAAGAAAAAGCGTCGCCCATATTGACATGAAGACAGAGAAAAATACGGTCGCTTCGTTATCAAATAAATGAGCGAGTTTGGAGTAATGACAGTTTGATGTAAGACTGTAGTAGCTGCAGTGACGATCACATTGTGGACACATGTAGAATAATCTTAAAAAGATGTAAGATGCCTATAAGTTTACTCAATGAACAGCTATAGTTGACACTTGCTACCATCTGCTAAAGCTGACACTATCTACCACCAGCTATAGCTGACACTTGCTACCATCTGCTAAAGCTGACACTATCTACCACCAGCTATAGCTGACACTTGCTACCATCTGCTAAAGCTGACACTATCTACCACCAGCTATAGCTGACACTTGCTACCATCTGCTAAAGCTGACACTATCTACCACCAGCTATAGCTGACACTTGCTACCATCTGCTAAAGCTGACACTATCTACTATATCTACTGACACTATCTACCACCAGCTACTGACACTTGCTATCTGCTAAAGCTGACACTATCTACCACCAGCTATAGCTACTTTGCTACCAGCCTGCTATTGACACTTTACCATCTGCTAAAGCTGACACTATCTACCACCAGCTATAGCTGACACTTGCTACATATGCTAAAGCTGACACTATCTACCACCAGCTATAGCTGACACTATTTACTGCCAGTTATAGCTGACACTATTTACCACCAGTTATAACTGACACTATCTACCACCAGCTATAGCTGACACCATTTACCACCAGCTTTAGCAGACACTATGTACCACCTGTTATAGCTGATACATTCTACTAACTGCTATAGCTGACACTTTCTACATTCTTTCTCAAATTAAAGATCACTAACCTCTCATTCTTTTTATCACATATCTCTTTCAATGGTTGTGCTGTGTTCATAGTACAAAGTCCATAAAGAAAGCACAACAAACCCACAACAGCTGCAGGAACCAGAAAAGCTGTATAAAACCCAAGCCATGCAAAGTAGAAACCAACACGGACACCAAAATAATCACGGATTGCATCTAAAGGTTGGTATTTTAAAGACCTTGAAAATGTTGCCCAGTCTGCGCGCAACTTTTGCCGATCGTTGTCCACGTGATTATTATGTATTATTGAAGGTCCATCATGCATTGGATAGTAAGATTCATACACTCCTTTATGACACAACTGTTCAATACCATGACCTTTATAACGACTTGTGTCATCATCAAAGTGTTCAATGACTTCCATTGATTCGTCAACTTTAAACGATGTCAATTGTAGAATTCGTTTTACCATTCGACTTCTTTCAGCATTCTCAAAGAAACCATTGTCGTCTTTTTTCTGAAAAGCCTTAACATTTGATTTTGAAAAGGAAGTTGCCGTGTTCCAATTTTGAGTGCGAACGGCGGGTTTCTTTACTGTGAATGGATTTAGGCGTTTATGTACGAAGTCTTTATACAAACTTTTTAGCTTACTTTTGGTATTTTCTTGTTCATTTTCGGAGGTATCTTCCATCCTATTCAATAATTTTTCGTCTTTTAATGGCATTTGAATATTCATGTCCTCTGCTTTCTGATAAAGGACTGGGTCTAACGGAGCGTGCACTAGGACGAAGCAGATGTTCTTGAGCTACAAGAAATAAAAATTTTGCCATTTTAAGTTTTCTCCTCTGACGTCAGACACAATATTTAACAATATGCGCCCCTCTCCCCCAGCATTTTGAGTTCTCTTCTCTGACGTCAGACACAATTTTTAACAATATGTACCCCTCCCCCCTCCTCACAGCATTTTGAGTTTTCTCCTCTGACTTCAGACACAATGTTTAACAGTATGTACCCCCCCTCCTTACAACATTTTGAGTTTTCTCCTCTGACTTCAGACACAATGCTTAACAGTATGTACCCCTCCCTCCTTACAACATTTTGAGTTTTCTCCTCTGACGTCAGACACAATGTTTAACAATATGTACCCCTCCCCCCCTCCAGCATTTTGAGTTTTCTCCTCTGACGTCAGACACAATGCTTAACAGTATGTACCCCTCCCCCACAACATTTTGAGTTTTCTCCTCTGACATCAGACACAATGTTTAACAATATGTACCCTCCCCCTCCTCACAGCATTTTAAGTTTTCTCCTCTGACTTCAGACACAATGCTTAACAGTATGTACCCCTCCCCCCATTTTGAGTTTTCTCCTCTGACTTCAGACACAATGTTTAACAATATGTACCCCCCCCTCCTTATAACATTTTGAGTTTTCTCCTCTGACTTCAGACACAATGTTTGACAATATGTACCCCTCCCCCCTCCTTACAACATGTTGAGTTTTCGCCTCTGATATCAGACACAATGTTTAACAATATGTACCCCTCCCCCCTCCTTACAACATGTTGAGTTTTCTCCTCTGAAGTCAGACACAATGTTTAACAATATGTACCCCTCCCCCCTCCTTACAACATGTTGAGTTTTCTCCTCTGACGTCAGACACAATGTTTAACAATATGTACTCCTCCCCCTCCTTACAACAGTTTGAGTTTTCTCCTCTGACATCAGACACAATGTTTAACAACACCCTCTCCCCTCCTTACAACATTTCTAATTGTCAACATTCGTTGTACAAAGAACCATTTTAGTCTAAAAGAAGAAATCAAAAGGCAGTGTAAAGAAAAATAATGAAGCATTAATTCCTCAATCATTGCGATCCTCTCCTTAAAAGCACTATATTGTCGATATCATGAATTTCTATTTGAAAGGAGCCATCTAGTTTTTAATGATACAGACCACCTGTACAGGGAGATATACTCAACAGTATACATATATATATATATATAAGTTTGAAAATTGGTTATCCAGGCATTTAATATATAAAAAATGAAACTTTCTCCAGATTGTTGTAAAAAAACAAATAATTGTTTTAAATAAACAGACACATTGACATATCCATCATATACTCACAACTAAAGAAAAGGACAAAAAACAACAAACAACACCAAAACTACAACATTACACACTAAAAACATTAACACCAATCATATTCACAACACATCAATACCCATGACAATGCATTCCACATCATCCAATCACATTAATCCACCCACTAATGCAATTTGACGCTCTAAGCGTCTACAAATGAAAAACAACTGTATACAACTTCCTATATCTTTCTGATGAAGGCTCGAAGCACCGAGTCGAAAGCTTAATAAAATAATTTTTACAACAATCCGGAGAAACCTTTATTTTTTATACATATATATATATATTGTTTAAAAATAAATTTTCACCGGATTTTATAAATAATTTTATTGAGCTGATATATTTAAATGCTCTGCTCTCGGGCATCGAGCACTGTTTTATACGGAGAATCATCACATATAAACTTCCTATATATATATATTTAAATAATAGGGATAGTTTACATAAACTACATACTATTAAAGTTGTTTCAACTTACATCATCGCTTATTGGTCTAACAAAATTAAGGTCTAGGCGTCTGTGTCTTAAGTTTTCCTCGTATCTGTCACGTTCTTCACGTAATTCTTCATTGTCAATGTCTTTAGAAACTAAAACGTAATCGTATTTTGCTTCCATTTCTTGTAGGTCTTCATTTGATGTGTTTAATCTGTCGAGCTCAAAATCATAACTTCTTGTGCTTAATCTGTCGAGCTCAGAATTGTTGACATTGTACTCCTTTGAACTCGAAACACCCATTGTTAAAATCCTGATTATTTTATAGTCATAACAATGTAAGTAATTTTATGATACTTTTGGATTTGGCGATGTGAAAGTGAAGTGAACATATATCATCCTTAGAGACACAAACAAAACATCCGTTTATATTTGACTTGGAAAAGGCTCAGTGATGTCTTTGTTTCATAAGAAACTTTAAATGCTGATGAGGCAGTTAATTATCATGGTTGAGTGGCTCTAGCGTTCTCTAGTTGCCAAATATAGCTTGAAATGTCTTCCGTCCTCCGTTTCAATGATTCCAAATTCAACAAATTTGTTCCTCGAGCCTGCATTTCATGTGGCATGTGGTATTCGTGTTTGGAGCATTGGACTATCCACTTCATCAGGAGGGGAGAGGAGTCAAAAATAATGGCTCAAGTCCCAGGCTCCCATTTAATTTTTTATTGCGAAGGGTTTAGTTTGAAACTTGCAAGCTAGAACCATGTCAGAACGATCCAAAAAAGATTACTTTACAAGCTCAAATTGCAGAACTTGCCAAGGGAAAAATGCATCGAAAAAAAAGGAACTTGTTTGCTAGCAAATAAACAAACTGAATTGTCTGTATGACTACTATTAAAAAAATCATGAAGAAATTTGAAGATAGTCAGTGATTAAACATCTTGAGCTGGGTATTATAAAGTAATATGTTTAGTTGGTTGTATTAGGTAATGCTTCAACTGCCATCAATTTCTTTAATTCAACAAATTTGTGTGTCACAACAAGCAATTTATCACAATACATGAGATGAGTATTGAGTTCGGAGGGGAGATTGATGTATAACATGACATTGATGATATATAATGTCATAGTATTGCTATTTTATGTAGAGTTGTAGAATTATGTGGTAAAGTTTGAGAGGAACGAAAAACTGCTTGGAAAAACTCACACAACAGCCTTTTAAAAACATTTAGAAGATAAATTTTATCTATTTTAATAACATATTGTTTATGTTTTGCCATTAAAATTTTCTGTATGATTTTTTCTAACATTTGACTAATAATGCCTGTGTTTTTAATGTTATTTATGATATTTTATTACAACCATTTTTAAAATATAAAGTAAAACTTTAGGTGGTGTGTTTTTTATTTAGTTTTAAGTTTAATTATTACTGAATAGTGAATTTTTCATAGCATTTGTAGTGTCATTACAACATTTAGATTTTTTTACGAAGTTACAAAAGTTTACAGAAGTCATCTGTTTAAGAATATGATTCCTATAAGAAGAATTAAAGTTTGAAATGAATAAACAAAATAAAATAAAAAAATCTTTAACATTTCGAAGATGCTTTTATTACTGTTTAAGTAGATAAATGGATCTGTTTAAAATGACAAAATCTGTCCCAATTTCCCTAAATTGTATTCATTCTGTAAAATTTATGCTTTGTTGAACCTCTATTTTCTCTAATTTCCTTAACAACACTCTTATTTTGTATCAATCGTTAAGATTGTTTATTTTTTTATGCTTTATTCAATCATAAACGCCATAGAGTATTTGTATGTTCATCTATGATGATCAAACGCAGATTTTGTGTACGCCAACCTATGGCAAACCATGTAGATTATGCAATCAATCAAAGTCATTAAACGATATGCAGTTGTCAATTAAATATGACCGTAGTCTTTGTGTGACAGTTTTTGTGACTGTATTTGTTTTGCAATCAATCAAAGATTGTATTTAATTGATTTTCTGAAATAGAGACTTATCCTTCATGTGTTAATAACGTCTTTATAAAATGCTTGACATTTCGTTTGACCTATTATAAGGTTTTTACAGATTTAAAGTTCATTTGACAACAAATTTGTTTCGTTGTTGAATAGGTTTTGAGAAATACAGTATTAAACATCGAAATTAAAAAAACCTGATTCCGTCGTCTCAGGGAGTCTGGTACTGAGAAACCATATTCTATAAAAAGAAATTGCAACTTCGTTAAAACATATGCGAAACTTTGTAAGCATTTGTCATTTATGCTACGAACAAGGGCAAACGCTCGCTTTCGCCTGCAAAGTGCAATTTAGCTGCGAATTTTCATCGCACAAAAGTATATAATAAGAAACTAGCAGAGTGGTTATGCATGTCGGACCCAAATAAAGCATTCTTACATAAGATATAAATATTTCCCATGGCGAAATCTTATGTTTGTTTGTAGAAATATCATAGTCCGACTAACATGACAAAAATAATTAAAAATGTTACAAAGAATTCTTCAACTACACTATTTTGTTTAAACACAAACACAAGTGTGCATATTGGCGGAATTTGTTCTGCGTATCAATTGACCATCAGAGTGCTCTGTAAATGTCGACTTCGAGTTTCCCCGTCGCTCAGATTCCTGTTCGTTTGTCTCTTGCTTGGCTTGAGCTGCACTTTTGCGAAAGCACAATCTCGCAACGTGTATTTTTCGTGCTATCTTTGCCTGCAACGAGCTGGATATTTTAGGAACAAGTCGCCTTATGATATATCGTACGACGAAAATGAAATATTGAAAAACGACGATAAAGATGAAACGACCCATCATTACGGTGAAATATTGTTTACTGAAGTTATATGGTTTATTTGGTTCCAGGTATTCTTTGAATCTGTGAAATAAAGTTTTAAAATATTTTTAAATGTTTATAATTGCTCTCTTCATACCTGATAGATAGAGCATTCCTAATATGAAGAAAGGCTAAAATTTGAGGCTACCATATAATGGTTCATAATGTTTTGTTACAATTACCTGCAGTAAGGCAGTGTGTAGTTCAGATTTTTGTAAGGGTCTTCGGGACGACTGTCTTTTTCTAAATCAGATATCTTGATATAACTGAGGGAATTGTTTACATAACCCTCGAGTGAACCACTTTCACTGTAGTAATGGACGTACACAAACCTAAATAAATACAGAAACTCTTTTGATAATTAAAGTGTTTTAAGTTTGATCTGCTTTAATTATGACGATTGAGTTCAACTAATTCTACCAGGTTAGAGATAGTTCTTATTGTTGCAAAGAAAATCAATGACTTTTCCAATTGATTCTCATTAAAATGTAAAACGATTGAAATACCTTGGTATAAAATCAGTCGTAAAAGCGATGACAAACGAATTTACGACTACAGATATTGTCGTAAGCATTTCTAAGATTTTAAACCAGATTCCGATATTTTTAACTTGCTCTGAGACACGACGTCGATAATTCACGACAAAATTGATGGCGTCAGCTCGGATTTCCACGTAATTGTTAATGACGGCAAAGAGAGGAGCCAATGGGAACGAGGCAACAAACATTGTCACAAAACCAAACTGTATCACTGAAAGAAAAAGATGTTTGTTTTTTTTTGTAGTAATGATAGTTGTGTTTGTAAACAAAAATTACAGTTCATTCCTCACCCATATCTAGATATTCGTAAAATATGCGAAATTCGGGCTCTTCCTCCAACCAATAATCATCTTCCCATTGAGGTATCTTTTTATTCTCGTATAAAGAACGGGAGCGATCCCTCCATCGTTTCTTAAGAACACTAAAAAACGAAAAGATCCCTTATCCTTCTGTTCTTTAGAACTTTCACTTATCCCACTATGTCCTTCACTTATCCCACCATGTCCTTTACTTAACCCTCAACGTCCATCTCTTATTCCCTTCTATTGATGCTAGTAAATCCTTGACTTAATCTTAACACGTTAATATTGTTCAAATGTGCTTTGTAAAAAAACAACAATTGATCATATTTATCCTCTCATGTACACAATAAAAGGAAAAGATTACAGCTACGTACGGAAAAACAAATTCATAGATAAGTCCCAGAATTTGTTTGCCAATCATGATGACAAAAAGTTGTATGCAAACATCAATCAAACAACCAGCTGCATTGCACTCCTCGATCCTTCGCTCATTGATTCTGTTGTACTTTGAGGGATTACCGTTGATCAAATTGGTTTGAAAGAAGGCGACGTAGAAGAGAAGAATATGTATTCACGAACTGAAAGACGTACATTTTAATGTGAAGCTATTGTGATAATCGGCCATCGTTCTTGGATTCTCCCAGTTCGTCAAATAAACGGCGATTTTTGATAAAGAATGTCAAAATCTGAATGATCACCAGATTGATACAGGCTGCTGTGAATGACGTCAAAGCACCAGCGTATTCACGGATGTCATTGCTTGAATTAGCATAAAGTGCGGCAAGTACACTAGCTCTGTAGACAACGATGCCAACTAATGTTGAGACAACAACAAGCACCATGAAGAAAACAACAGCCAATGCACCAAGATGGCGTCGTATGATAATACCTCGTGGTAAATATGGTTCATCTTTGTCCGTCACTGGATTTTTTTTCTTTGTTTCAACTTTGCTCACAAAATCAGGACGCAATGGCTCGTATTCTTTAAGCAAGTCGTAAACGTTCCATCGAAAAGCCAGTTTCGCCTCAGTTCGTTTCCAACATTCAAGAAAAGCGTCGCCCATATTGACATGAAGACAGAGAAAATACGGTCGCTTCGTTATCAAATAAATGAGCGAGTTTGGAGTAATGACAGTTTGATGTAAGACTGTAGTAGCTGCAGTGACGATCACATTGTGGACACATGTAGAATAATCTTAAAAAGATATAAGATGCCTATAAGTTTACTCAATGAACAGCTATAGTTGACACTTGCTACCATCTGCTAAAGCTGACACTATCTACCACCAGCTATAGCTGACACTTGCTACCATCTGCTAAAGCTGACACTATCTACCACCAGCTATAGCTGACACTTGCTACCATCTGCTAAAGCTGACACTATCTACCACCAGCTATAGCTGACACTTGCTACCATCTGCTAAAGCTGACACTATCTACCACCAGCTATAGCTGACACTTGCTACCATCTGCTAAAGCTGACACTATCTACCACCAGCTATAGCTGACACTTGCTACCATCTGCTATAGCTGACACCACCAGCTATAGCTGACACTACCACCAGCTATAGCTGACACTTGCTACCATCTGCTAAAGCTGACACTATCTACCACCAGCTATAGCTGACACTTGCTACAATATGCTAAAGCTGACACTATCTACCACCAGCTATAGCTGACACTATTTACTGCCAGTTATAGCTGACACTATTTACCACCAGTTATAACTGACACTATCTACCACCAGCTATAGCTGACACCATTTACCACCAGCTTTAGCAGACACTATGTACCACCTGTTATAGCTGATACATTCTACTAACTGCTATAGCTGACACTTTCTACATTCTTTCTCAAATTAAAGATCACTAACCTCTCATTCTTTTTATCACATATCTCTTTCAATGGTTGTGCTGTGTTCATAGTACAAAGTCCATAAAGAAAGCACAACAAACCCACAACAGCTGCAGGAACCAGAAAAGCTGTATAAAACCCAAGCCATGCAAAGTAGAAACCAACACGGACACCAAAATAATCACGGATTGCATCTAAGGGTTGGTATTTTAAAGACATTGAAAATGTTGCCCAGTCTGCGCGCAACTTTTGCCGATCGTTGTCCACGTGATTATCATGTATTATTGAAGGTCCATCATGCATTGGATAGTAAGATTCATACACTCCTTTATGACACAACTGTTCAATCCCATGACCTTCATAATGACTTGTGTCATCATCAAAGTGTTCAATGACTTCCTCAGATTCCTTAACTGTAAACGATGTCAATTGTAGAATTCGTTTTACCATTCGACTTCTTTCAGCATTCTCAAAGAAACCATTGTCGTCTTTTTTCTGAAAAGCCTTAACATTTGATTTTGAAAAGGAAGTTGCCGTGTTCCAATTTTGAGTGCGAACGGCGGGTTTCTTTACTGTGAATGGATTTAGGCGTTTATGTACGAAGTCTTTATACAAACTTTTTACCTTACTTTTGGTATTTTCTTGTTCATTTTCTGAGGTATCTTCCATCCTATTCAATAATTTTTCGTCTTTTAATGGCATTTGAATATTCATGTCCTCTGCTTTCTGAAAAAGGACTGGGTCTAACAGAGCGTGCACTAGGACGAAGCAGATGTTCGTGAGCTACAAGAAAAAAAAATTTTGCCATTTTAAGTTTTCTCCTCTGACGTCAGACACAATATTTAACAATATGCGCCCCTCTCCCCCCTTACAGCATTTTGAGTTCTCTTCTCTGACGTCAGACACAATTTTAACAATACCCTCCCCCTCCTCACAGCATTTTGAGTTTTCTCCTCTGACTTCAGACACAATGTTTAACAGTATGTACCCCTCCCCTCCTTACAACATTTTGAGTTTTCTCCTCTGACTTCAGACACAATGCTTAACAGTATGTACCCCTCCCCCTCCTTACAACATTTTGAGTTTTCTCCTCTGACGTCAGACACAATGTTTAACAATGTACCCCTCCCCTCCTCACAGCATTTTGAGTTTTCTCCTCTGACGTCAGACACAATGCTTAACAGTATGTACCCCTCCCCTCCTTACAACATTTTGAGTTTTCTCCTCTGACATCAGACACAATGTTTAACAATATGTACCCCTCCCCCCTCCTCACAGCATTTTAAGTTTTCTCCTCTGACTTCAGACACAATGTTTAACAATATGTACCCCTCCCCTCCTTACAACATTTTGAGTTTTCTCCTCTGACGTCAGACACAATGTTTAACAATATGTACCCCCTCCCTACAACATTTTGAGTTTTCTCCTCTGACTTCAGACACAATGTTTAACAATATGTACCCTCCCCTCCTTACAACATTTTGAGTTTTCTCCTCTGACTTCAGACACAATGTTTAACAATATGTACCCCTCCCCCCTCCTTACAACATTTTGAGTTTTCTCCTCTGACGTCAGACACAATGTTTAACAATATGTACCCCTCCCCCCTCCTTACAACAGTTTGAGTTTTCTCCTCTGATGTCAGACACAATGTTTAACAACACCCTCTCCCCTCCTTACAACATTTTTAATTGTCAACATTCATTGTACAAAGAACCATTATAGTCTAAAAGAAGAAATCAAAAGGCAGTGTAGAGAAAAATAATGAAGCATTAATTCCTCAATCATTGCGATCCTCTCCTTAAAAGCACTATAATGTTGATATCATGAATTTCTATTTGAAATGGGCCATCTAGTTTTTTAATGATACAGACCACCTGTACGCAGGAGATATACTCAACAGTATACACATACATATTACTTTGAAAATTAGTTATCCAGGCATTTAATAAATAAAAAATGAACGTTTCTCCAGATTGTTGTAAAAAAACAAATAATTGTTTTAAATAAACAGACACATTGACATATCCATCATATACTCATAACTAAAGAAAAAGGACAAAAAAACTACAAACAACACCAAAACTACAACATTACACTCTAATAACATTAACACCGATCATATTCACAATACACCAAAACCCATGACAACGTATTCCACACCATCCAATCACATTAATCCACCCACTCATCCAATTAGACGCTCTAAGCTTCTACAAATAAAGAACAACTGTAGATAACTTCCTATATCTTTATTTATACATATGTAGTGATGTTGAAAAATCACGAAAACTACAGATTATCCCGACATGCCTGTTTTGTGATTGCTCACTCGTCAAGGGATTTAATCCCCTGAAGATTATTTATATTTAAATAATTGGGATAGTTTACATAAACTACATACTGTTAAAGTTGTTTCAACTTACATCATCGCTTTTTGGTTCAACAACTTTAAGTTTTAGACCTCTTTCTTCTAAGTTTTTCTCGTATCTTTCCCGTTCTTCATTGTAAATGACTTTACGAACTAAAACGTAATCGTATTTTTTTCCTATTTCTTCATTTGATGTGTATAATCTGTCGAGCTCAAAATTGTTGACATTGTACTCCATTGAACTCGAAACACCCATTGTTAAAATCCTGATTATTTTATAGTCATAATAATGTAAGTAATTTTATGATACTTTTGGATTTGGCGATATAAAAGTGAAGTGAACATATATATCATCCTTAGAGACACAAACAAAACATCCGTTTATATTTAACTTGGAAACGTGTCAGTGATGTCTTTATTTAATAAGAAACTTTAAATGCTGATAAGGCAGTTAATTATCATGGTTGAGTGGCTCTAGCGTTCTCTAGTTGCCAAATATAGCTTGAAATGTCTTCCGTCCTCCGTTCTAATGATTCCAAATTCAACAAATTTGTTCCTCGAGCCTGCATTTCATGTGGCATGTGGTATTCGTGTTTGCAGCATTGAACTATCCAGTTCATTGGGAGGGGGAGGAGAGTCAAAAAATAATGGCCAAGTCCCAGTCTCCCATTTAATTTTTTATTGCAAAGGGTTTAGTTTGAAACTTGCAAGCTAGAACCATGTCAGAACGATCCAAAAAAGATTACTTTACAAGCTCAAATTGCAGAACTTGCCAAGGGAAAAATGCATCGAAAAAAAAGGAACTTGTTTGCTAGCAAATAAACAAACTGAATTGTCTGTATGACTATTATTAAAAAAATCATGAAGAAATTTGAAGATAGTCAGTGATTAAACATCTTGAGCTGGGTATTATAAAGTAATATGTTTAGTTGGTTGTATTAGGTAATGCTTCAACTGCCATCAATTTCTTTAATTCAACAAATTTGTATGTCACAACAAACAATTTATCACAATACATGAGATGAGTATTGAGTTCGGAGGGGAGATTGATGTATAACATGACATTGATGATATATAATGTCATAGTATTGCTATTTTATGTAGAGTTGTAGAATTATGTGGTAAAGTTTGAGAGGAACGAAAAACTGCTTGGAAAAACTCACACAACAGCCTTTTAAAAACATTTAGAAGATAAATTTTATCTATTTTAATGACATATTGTTTATATTTTGCCATTAAAATTTTCTGTATGATTTTTTGTAGCATTTGACTAATAATGCCCGTGTTTTTACGGTTATTTGTGATATTTTATTACAACCATTTTTAAAATATAAAGTAGAACTTTAGGTGGTGTGTTTTTTATTTAGTTTTAAGTTTAATTATTACTGAATAGTGAATTTTTCATAGCATTTGTAGTGTCATTACAACATTTAGATTTTTTTACGAAGTTACAAAAGTTTACAGAAGTCATCTGTTTAAGAATATGATTCCTATAAGAAGAATTAAAGTTTGAAATGAATAAACAAAATAAAATAAAAAATCTTTAACATTTCGAAGATGCTTTTATTACTGTTTAAGTAGATAAATGGATCTGTTTAAAATGACAAAATCTGTCCCAATTTCCCTAAATTGTATTCATTCTGTAAAATTTATGCTTTGTTGAACCTCTATTTTCTCTAATTTCCTTAACAACACTCTTATTTTGTATCAATCGTTAAGATTGTTTATTTTTTTATGCTTTATTCAATCATAAACGCCATAGAGTATTTGTATGTTCATCTATGATGATCAAACGCAGATTTTGTGTACGCCAACCTATGGCAAACCATGTAGATTATGCAATCAATGAAAGTCATTAAACGATATGCAGTTGTCAATTAAATATGACCGTAGTCTTTGTGTGACAGTTTTTGTTACTGTATTTGTTTTGCAATCAATCAAAGATTGTATTTAATTGATTTTCTGAAATAGAGACTTATCCTTCATGTGTTAATAACGTCTTTATGAAATGCTTGACTTTGCGTGTGACCTATTATAAGGTTTTTACAGATTTAAAGTTCATTTGACAACAAATTTGTTTGTTGTTGAATAGGTTTTGAGAAATACAGTATTAAACATCGAAATTAAAACAAACTGATTCCATCGTCTCCGGGAGACTGGTACTGAGAAACTATATTCTATAAAAAGAAATTGCAACTTCGTTAAAACATATGCGAAACTTTGTAAGCATTTGTCATTTATGCTACGAACAAAGACAAACGATCGCTTTCGTCTGCAAAGTGCAATTTAGCTGCGAATTTTCATCGCACAAAAGTATAAAATAAGAAACTAGCAGAGTGGTTATGCATGTCGGACCCAAATAAAGCATTCTTACATAAGATATAAATATTTACCATGGCGAAATCTTATGTTTGTTTGTAGAAATAACATAGTCCGGCTAACATGACAAAAATAATTAAAAATGTTACAAAGAATTCTTCAACTACACTATTTTGTTTAAACTCAAACATAAGTGTGCATATTGGCGGAATTTGTTCTGCGTATCAATTGACCATCAGAGTGCTCTGTAAATGTCGACTTTGAGTTTCGCCGTCGCTCAGATTCCTGTTTGATTGTCTCTTGCATGGCTTGAACTGCACTTTTGCGAAAGCGCATTCTGGTCACGTGCATTTTTCGTGAAATCTTTGTCTGCAACGAGTTGGAAACTTGAGGAAAAAGCCATTTTACAAAATATCGTAGGATGTAAATCACATAATGAAAGACGGCGATGAAAATGAAACGAGACATCATTACGGTGAAATACTGTTTACTGAAGTTATATGGTTTATTTCGTTCCAGATATTCTTTGAATCTATGAAATAAAGTCAAGAATCTGTTATAAATTATGACTTTCGGTTCATGATGGTATCTTTGGATCTCGTTTTTCTATCAACGTAATAGCTTTTAACAAGCTAGGGAATCATGTTGCGTACTGTGTTTTTTGAATGATTCGTCTCTTCACCATGTTTACCAGGGTGGGTAATGAAGCTAAATTTTTTGTCTACTTTGCTTATGGTTTATGATTAAATTTTATTGTGATTACCTGCAGTAAGGCAGTGTGTAGTTCAGATTTTTGTAACGATCTTCGGGAAGACTGTCTTTCTCTAAATCAGATATCTTGATATAACTGAGGGAATTGTTTACATAACCTTCGAGTGAACCACTTTCACTGTAGTAATGGACGTACACAAACCTAAATAAATACAGAAACTCTTTTGATAATTAAAGTGTTTTGAGTTTGATCTGCTTTAATTATGACGATTGAGTTCAACTAATTCTACTAGTTCTACTTATTGTTGCTAAGAAAAACAATGACTTTTCCATTCTACTAGTTCTACTTATTGTTGCTAAGAAAAACAATGGCTTTTCCATTCTACTAGTTCTAATTATTGTTGCTAAGAAAAACAATGACTTTTCCATTTGATTCTCAATTAAAATGACGGTAAAACGATTGAAATACCTTGGTATAAAATCAGTCGTAAAAGCGATGACAAACGAATTTACGACTGCAGATATTGTCGTAAGTATGCCGTGTGGTTGCCGGCTTAGAATTGCGCCAACGTATCCTCTGCGTGTCGTAAAAGACGACTAAAAGGGGTTGGTGTAAGGAAGGGCATCCTACCGTAAAACTTTTGCTCCAACAAAATTCATGGACTTTGGAAAAGAAGATATGGCCCCCAGTCCCCGGCAGCCCTTCAGTGGGCAGGGGGTGCGAAGAATCTCCGGATCGAATGGTTGTGGAAGTGTCACCCTTCGGGTAGGCACAGTGAACGTTGGGACAATGAAGGGAAGGAGTGCAGAAGTGGCGGACATGTTGAAGAGAAGGAAAGTTGATGTGTGTGGGTTTCAGGAGGTAAGGTTTAAAGGTGAAGGTACGAGAGTCATAAAGGGTGAAGATAATGGAGCGAGATTTAAGTGGTTTTGGAAGGGAAACGGAAGTGGCACGAATGGTGTTGGCTTTGCGATAAGAGAGATTGGGCGAAGTCAGTTGTAGCAGTGAAGAGTTTCGGACAGAGTCCTGAGAGTTGATGTAGTTATTGAGGCCGAAGTTGTGAGTTTCGTTGTGGTGTATGCTCCGCAGGTTGGACGAAGTGCGGAGGAGAAGGAAAAGTTCTACGACAGCGTGTATGCAGTGAGAGCAGACATTAGAGGGCGATGTGTGATGCTTGGTGATTGGAACGGTCATGTGGGAAGCGTAAAAAGGATACTGTGCGCATGGAGGTTTTGGTTGGTGATATGAATGCTGAAGGCGAGACGATATTGGAGTTAGCAGCGAGTTGTGGGATGGTGGTAGTGAATACGTGGTTTATAAAGGAAGAAAGCAAGCTTGTGACGTATGAATCTGGTGACAGTAGGACGGTGGTGGATTATATACTGGTGAATGAAGAGAGGAAAACGTGAAGGATGCAAAAGTGATTGCAGGAGAAGAATGTGTGACCAGCACAAGCTGCTGGTCATGGACTGGAGAATCAGGAAGGTGAAAAGGAGAAAGGTTGAGGCAAAGGCAGGCTTGGATTGATCGAATGAAGGGAAGCAGTGTTTCCGTGACGAAATTGCGACATTGAATGTTGAGGGTGAGACGGTGGAGGAGCGATGGACGTGGAGAAGGGTGTTTTAAAGGCAGCGGAGAAGGTATGTTGTAGAAGTAAAGGCGGTGTAGTAGAAGAACAGGCATGGTGGTGGGATCAACGAGTCAGCGAAGTGATTGGCGCGAAGTTGGCATTTAAAGGTGGAGAAAGTCGCGGACTGAAACAGATAGGATCGATTACATCCGATTCAAGAAAAAGGCGCGAAAGGCTAAAGCGAAAGAAAGACATCAGAAAGAGCTTCGTAAAATGCAGGAGAATGGAAGAAAAGCGTTGTTTAGAACAGCTAGAAGGAGGAACGATATTTTGGGTGCTCGGCGTGCAGAACCGATGGGGAGTTGAAGGTGTTATTGGAAGACAGGTTAGAAGTGTGGAGGGCGTACTGTGACCGTTTGATGAATGTAGAGAATGAGTGGAATGGAGAAGTTGAAGCGGATGAAGTTTTGGGCCGTGGGAAATAGTGACTGTTGATGAGGTGGCGGCGGCTCAAGATGAAGAAAGGAAAGGCGACGGACCGAGTGAAGTGGGTAGCGAAATGTTGGACAATGAACTATGCGTGAGAGAGTTGTGGCGAACGAGGTTTTGAGGGGCTCAAAGATGCCGAGTACATGGAGAAAGAGTCTAGTGGTCCCGCTGTACAAAGGAAAAGGCAGCAACGGTATGTGGGATTACAGGACTATTAAGCTGATGGAGCATGCGTTGAAAATAGTAGAGAGTGTTTGAAAGAAGGTTGAGGAAGTTGTTCGGATGGGGAAGAGCAGTATGGATTCATACCGGGGAGAGGAACGACGGATGCGTGTTTTGTGTTGAGGCAGCTGCAGGAGAAATTTTGGAGAAGGACAGAGAATTGTATATGGTGTTTGTAGATTTGGAGAAGGCGTTTGATAGAGTTCCGAGAAGGTGATCGAGTACGCGCTGCGTAAGAAAGGTGTGACAGAGAATATGGTTCGGGCAGTTATGGAGACTTATGAAGGTGTAGAGGCGGTGGTTACGGAGGAAGGTGCTAGATCTGGTGTTTTTGAGGTAAAAGTTGGTGTTCATCAAGGTTCAGTCTTGTCGCCGTTACTGTTTGCTTGTGTGATGGATGTACTGACAGAGGAAGTGAAAGAAGGATGCTGGTGTTTGTTGTATGCAGATGACATTGTCTTGGTGGCGGAGTCGAAGCAGAAAGTTCTGGAATGGTACCGAGAATGGAAAACGGCAATAGAAGTCAAGGGACTGAAAGTGAATGAGGCAAAGACGAAGGGCATGAGATGCTCGAGGCAGGTGGAGGTGAAGGACAGTGATAAATGGCCATGTGGTGTGTGGGGAAAAGAGTTGGAGTGAATTCGATAATGTGTGGGAAATGCGGTAAGTGGGTTCATGGAAGATGTTCAGGTGTCCGTGGTGCATTGACAAGAGTAATTTTGAGTGCGGGACGTGTCGAAGTGGTGGGCGAGTCGCGATTGAACGGTTTGAACTGGGTGACGTGAGTTTGGAAGGTGTATCGGAGTTTAAATATCTGGGCGATGTGTTAAATGATGGTGGAGGTGCGAGCAAGCGGTGAGGAACAGAGTTCAAGCAGCGTGGTGGAGTTTAGAGTTGTCGGGAATGTTGTGCGGAAAGTCGACTTCGTTGAAGCAGAAGGAGAATTGTATAAGGCATGTGTTAGAAGTGTTTTGGGATATGGAGCAGAGTGTTGGGCGCCGAAAGCAGAGGACCTGAGAAGATTGGCGTCGACGGAAACGAGAATGCTTAGGATGATGTGTGGTGTAACGTTGATGGATAGGATTCGAAGTGAAGAGATTAGAGAAAGAGTTGGTGTTGAGTGTATCGAGAATTGGGTAAGACGCCAGCGTTTGAGGTGGTTTGGGCATGTGGAAAGGAGGGAAGAAAGTGCTGAAATTCGTAGAACGTTGCATATGAATGTTGATGGAGTCCGCAAACGAGGTAGACCGAGAAAGAGATGGATGGATGTTGTGAACAGTGATATGAAGGCGATGGGTATAACGAGAGATATGGCGCGAGATAGAGATGTGTGGCGTGGAAAAATTCATGGACCGGTCAACCCCCCTGGCGGGGATTAATACTGGCCGGTATATAAATGTTGTTTGTTTGTTGTTTGTATATTGTCGTAAGTATTTCCATGATTTTAAGCCAAATGCCAATATTTTTAACTTGCTCAGAAACACGACGTTGATAATTTACCACAAAATTGAGGGCGTCAGCTCGGATTTCCACGAAATTGTTGATGACGGCAAAGAGAGGAGCCAATGGAAACGAGGCAACAAACATTGTCACAAAACCAAACTGTATCACTGAAAGAAAGATGTTTGTTTTTTATAGTGATGATAGTTGTGTTTGTAAACAAAATTACAGTTCATTCCTCACCCATATCTAGATACTCGTAAAATATGCGAAATTCGGGCTCTTCCTCCAACCAATAATCATCTTCCCATTGAGGTATCGGGAGCGATCCCACCATCGTTTCTTAAGGCAACTAAAAAAGAAAATGACCCAATTTTCCACTTTTTATCTCACATTGTAATAGTTTGAGAATTGAAAATGATCACGTGATGCGATAACGGGAACTCATTGTAAAAGTCTTAAATTAATCGAATCAATGAACTTCATTGGTAAAAAAAAAATGATCACATCTACCCCCTAATGTACATAAAATGCTAAGAAATGATCACAACTATCCCCTTCTGTACATAAAAAAGGAAAACACAACAGCTACGTACGGTACGACAAATTCATTTCCCAGGTTCAGAATCTGTTTACCAGTCATGAAGACGAAAAGATATATGAAACATCAATCAAACAACCAGCTGCATTACATTCCTCAATCCGTCCGCCATTGATTCTGTTGTACTTTGAGGGATTACCGTTGATCAAACTGGTTTTAAAGAAGGCAAGGTTGATGAGTGGAAAGTAGGTGTTTACCGACTCAAGGACGTACATTTTTAATGTGTGGCTATTGTGATAATCGGACAAAGTTCTTGGATTCTCCCAGTTTGTCAAATAAACGGCGATTTTTTATACACAAATGTCAAACTTTTTATGATCCCAAAATTGCTACAGTTGACTCTATGTAACACCAGCTACAGTTGACTTTATGTAACACCAGCTACAGTTGACTCTATGTAACACCAGCTACAGTTGACTCTATGTAACACCAGTTACAGTTGACTCTATGTAACACCAGCTACAGTTGACTCTATGTAACACCAGCTACAGTTGACTCTATGTAACACCAGCTACAGTTGACTCTATGTAACACCAGCTACAGTTGACTCTATGTAACACCAGCTACAGTTGACTCTATGTAACACCAGCTACAGTTGACTCTATGTAACACCAGCTACAGTTGACTATGTAACACCAACTACAGTTGACTCTATGTAACACCAGGTACAGTTGACTCAATGTAACACCAGCTACAGTTGACTCTATGTAACACCAGCTACAGTTGACTCTATGTAACACCAGCTACAGTTGACGCTATGTAACACCAGCTACAGTTGACACTATCTAACACCAGCTACAGTTGACTCTATGTAACACCAGCTACAGTTGACGCTATGTAACACCAGCTACAGTTGACACTATCTAACACCAGCTACAGTTGACTCTATGTAACACCAGCTACAGTTGACTCTATGTAACACCAGCTACAGTTGACTCTATGTAACACCAGCTACAGTTGACTCTATGTAACACCATCTACAGTTGACTCTATGTACCACCAGCTACAGTTGACTCTATGTAACACCAGCTACAGTTGACACTATGTAACACCAGCTACAGTTGACTCTATGTAACACCAGCTACAGTTGACTTTATGTAACACCAGCTACAGTTGACTCTATGTAACACCAGCTACAGTTGACTCTATGTAACACCAGCTACAGTTGACTCTATGTACCACTAGCTACCGCTGACTATTACCTCCATAGCCAAAACTGTGTACTATCTGTTATAGCTGGCAATATCTACTGCTTGCTATAGCTGAAATAATTACTTCCTACATTCTTTCTCAAATTAAAGATCACTAACCTCTCATTCTTTTTATCACATATCTCTTTCAATGGTTGTGCTGTGTTCATCGTACAAAGTCCATAAATAAAGCACAACAAACCCACAACAGCTGCAGGAGCTAGAAAACTTGTATACAACCCTAGCCATGCAAAGTAGAAACCAACACGGACACCAAAATAATCGCGGATTGCATCTAAAGGTTGATATTTTAAAGACATTGAAAATGTTGCCCAGTCTGCGCGCAACCTTTGCCGATCGTTGTCCATGTGATTATCATGTATTATTGAAGGTCCATCATGCATTGGATAGTAACATTCATACACTCCTTTATGACACAATTGTTCAATACCGTGACCTTCATCAAGTCTTGTGTCGTCATCATGTTTTTCATTGACTTCCCCTGACTCGTCAACTGTAAACGATGTCAATTGTAGAATTCCTTTTACCATTCGACTTCTTTCAGCATTCTCAAAGAAACCTTTGTCGTCTTTTTTCTGAAAAGCCTTAACATTCAATTTTGAAAAGGAAGTCACCGTGTTCCAATTTTGAGTGCGAACGGTGGGTTTCTTTACTGTGAATGGATCAAGGCGTTTATCTACGAGCTTTCTATAGAACCTTATCAGTATACTTTGTGGTTCACTGTTGGACGTGGCCGGTTCACTGTTGGTTTCATCTTTTAATGGCATTTGAATATGCATGTCCTCTGCTTTTTGGAAAAGGACTGGGTCTAACGGTGCGTGCACCAAAACGAAGTATATGTTCTTGTCTTCGAGCTGAATATAAACAATAAATATTCAGACGCTTGAACTTAAAAACAATCATTGTATTTGAATATGTCTCCCTTTAGGTAATTCGTTGTATCTAGAAAAGCTGAAATTCAAAACACCACAACAGAAACCTCTCGAACATGGAACTGTAAAATACTCACGTCGTTGCCATTAAGGGTTGGGGGAAGCAAAATGATGATTTATTTGCAGTGTTGGTATGATTTTGCCATTTCTTTTTTACCGTTAATAATTTAACACACGCTAGAACAAATGTAAACAAAAATAAGACTAAACATGCGAGTCCAATCAACGACCGATTTTTATGACATTATCATTGGCCGTTTTTATGCTTAAGACAGATAATGAGTCTGGACGATTTATACGTCTAAGTTTTAAACCGTCCAGCATAAAGACGGGTCGACTTAACTCAAAACTAAACGGCAAAATCAATTGATCCAAACGAGGTAACAACTTTAGTTCGTCTGTCAAGACGAATTAAACGCTAAAGTCGTCTCGACGATTATTTCGTCTTTTAGCCGTCTTTATCCTTTGACGATTTAAGAGACGCATTAAAAAGAGTTGTCTTAAGTCGCCCAGACGTATTATACGTCTTAGGCATAAAAACGGCCATCGTTGTTTGAGGGCGTTTTTTTTAGAAATAGGCATCTATTTGGTAGATTGTGTGTTATTGGATCATCTACGTCATGTTTTACTCCATTAAAACATTGAAAAGATATTTTTCGTACGTTATTCCTTTTCAGTATTTTATCAACTCTATTGTGCTACCACAAATTCACCTTTTTGTAATAGCATGGTTTCAAGTGCAATTTGGGAAAACATGCACGAGAAGCTATGCCATTGGCGGCCCAGAAATCTGTTTAGGTTGTTTATGCAATCAATTTATGTAAATACTAATTATATTCCTTGATTCATGTGCAATGTTTGTTACGAGTACTATCTCGCGTGACTTCCACGTTTGTATGGTCTAAGCAGTCACACCCAAAGTTGGTAAATGAAACTAGTTAAGAATTATTGCACTTGTCTCCTTTTAAAATGAATACTTTAGAACCATAAAATTTATCGTAGATGTAATCTCGTGCCTTCTTTAAGCAACCAAAGCGTTCTTCTTGGATGCGGGTTCCCTTTTAGAAGAAGAATATTTTCAGTCTAATGTACTCTTTCAATTTTTCTCTTTAAAACCCGAGTGACAAACAAACGAGCCCTCTTAATGATGTTCACCTTTTTGCTAAGGAATGAGTGGGCGACCTATGTACAGGCCTGATGTCGGTGCATGTTTGATATAATTGAATTACTTGAATACGAGTGACTGCATGGTAGTCTATTATAACTACGGTTTTTATAACAAAATGTAAAGAACGCACTTCTAGACTTACCACCTTGCTTAATGGCACAGTCTCTAATAACAAGCCTCTTTTTTGTAAATTGTCTTCGTATCTTTTACGCTTGCCGCGTATTTCATGATTATCGGTGTCATTATAAACTAAAATAAAATAAAACTTTTTTTCCTTTGGTTGTGTATCATCATTCGCAGTGATGAGTGTTTCAAGCTCACAATTGTTGTCGGAGTACTTTTTCGAACTCTTTGTATCCATTGTATCGTCTTCCAAGTTTGTACAAAGTTTCGTATGATGCAACGAGTCAATACGAGCAACGTGTAATTGTCGCAACTCAATTTTATGACGTTTATATGCGTTGTGAGGGTTCATATATCATCCAATCAAATTGCCAAGTCTGGATCAAAGTCCACTATGATTGGAAGATAGGCGAGCTTTGTAATTAACATTTGTATAATTGAAAATTTTATAAAAACACGGTCAAGGGACTGAGAGCAGTTACTGGAGTATTAACAATTTGAGTGCTTGTATGTACTCTCATGAATTAGATTACACAACATTAATCTGTGTGAAGTATACTTGACGTCTTAGTTCAAACACCATACAGATACATGTAGTAGAGTGTTTTCATATGATGTCGAAGCGGCTATTTCAGGGAAGTACATCAAATACTTCAAATACCGATGCTCAACAAAGCATGAAATTAACATAAACTCTTTCACTACACTTTTTCCTAATGTTATTTTCCTCCAACATGGCGACTGATTTTAACACTCACTGTGTCGAAAACATTTATATGGATAAATATTCTAGTTTTCCTTTAATGATAATATGTTTGTAACGAATAAAAAAAGTTAAGTCGACATTGCTAATCCTAGGAGTCAGGCTCAGTGCATGACTATGGACAAGTGTTTCAGTATGACAAAAGAAATATGACATTTAGAAAGTTCGTGTTTACGTATTTCATAGAAAAACATGGCTGTAATCACGTTGTAACGATGCATTTGTTGTCGGTTTGCGTGAAATGTAGCACGTCTTAATATTATAAATAATGTGTAAACGAGCATGCTTGACATTCCGTTCAAATTCATTACACAGATATTTTGGTACTATTGATACACCTTGTCGAAGTGTTAGTGTGTTATCAACTTAAAAAATGTCATTAGAGTGCACTAGTCGTGTGAGTTTGCCTATGTCGTCGCTTGTGTCTCAAATCCCCGGTGACTGTTAAGGTCATTTTGTTGAAATTTTTTTGTGCCACGCATACCTTATTACACGTTCTTTTGCCATAATGACAGACAGACAATCAAAATTAGAAAAAAAATTAACAAATTTTTAAACTATTATAGAAGATGGGTCACGGGATCACGATTTGCGTTTCCTCATCTCGGTGGCCTTTCGCAGCCAGATCGTAAAATACCGAGACTACTCGGTTATGGGTTGAGTGATGACTTTTATCCAATGCTTTATTCTTTAAATCATGAAGCATGAAGTACTTGCCAGGTAAAACCTTGCTTCTGTATCGCTTAGAAAAAAATCACGAATTTCTTTTATTGGCGTGGTGACTCGAGTCAAATAATATTCTACTGCTTAGCATGTTTTATATTGTGTTATGTATTTACGAAGTTGTGTAAAAGACCGTCAAAAATGGGGTTACAAGTTGTAGATCCCCATCGTGGGCACTCCTGGGACGAAACAGACTTTATCTACAGTAAACCAACATATTGCAATTGGTGTAAAATGCCAGTATTACGAGGCAGTTATTGTAGTACTTGCGGCCTGTGTGTACATGATAATTGTCTGGATGCGGCCAACAAGAAACATGCTTGTAAGGTCGTTGTCTTGTCGAGACGAAACTCTATGAAGCATCACTGGATTCGTGGCAATCTTCCATTGACTAGCATTTGCGATGTTTGTCGTACTCATTGTGGAACTGAACCGCGTCTTTGTGACTTGCGTTGCGTATGGTGTCAGAGAGCAATTCACGAGAATTGTATGAAAACGCTGTCACGAGATTGCAACTTTGGTAAATTTCAAAGTATGATTTTACCGCCGTACTGCATCACCGTCAAATATGAACGCTGGAATAGTGCGTATAGTCGTTATGTTGTTCGTGAAGTTCACCCTCCGAAGTTTAAAAAATGGTCGCCATTGCTTGTGTTGGCTAACAGGAAGAGTGGAGAAGGCGAAGGAAATAGATTATTGAAGGCTTTTAAACAATATCTTAATCCAGTTCAGGTGATTCCCCTTTTATTTTAGCGTCTTCTAATGCACTTTAAACAGTTATGTTATGTTTTAAACAGTTTAAAAGGCCGTGACTGGAACAAAAAATGGATGGAGAGAGGTGTTTTATTCACTTAAGGAATTAAGCAATTCACTTTCTAAAAAAATATGTCATGCATAACTGAATATTTGCATTAAAAAACCCAATTAACCTTCTTGGGATGGCCCAGAAAATTGAAATGTGCTTTGCTGCAAAATTGTGTAGTTTCTGCAATTGTTAACTATTATACATGACCAAAATTCGATCTTCATAGCATTGTGTTGAGTGCATTTAACCTGGAGATAATCTTTTTGCCGTCTTGGCAATATCAAAAAACATAAATATATAACATAATTTTTGTGGTTAGCTTATTGTAAATTGAGGATGAGGTATTCGTTTGTGGGCATTTGCGTTGAAATACTTAATAAATTTTACTGGTCAGTTAATATGATTAAGCCACTTGATATAGTTTGAAATTTGATACAATATTACTTATTCTTGTGTTTCGTCATGTCTGAATATTGTTGTATCGTATAGATAAAGTTTGTTTGTTCTTATTTTAAAGGTTGTTGATCTGTTAGAGGCACCACCTGAATCTGCCTTGGATTTCTGTCGACTCTTACCCAGCCATCGCTGTCGTATATTAATCTGTGGAGGTGATGGTACTGTTGGTTGGGTCCTCGGAGCTTTAGATTGTGCTAACATTAAGGTGAGTCATTAATGTCAAGATTTTTATTGTATGAAAATAATAAATGTTAATTTTTAAAGCAATATATGTTGGACTAGATTGCCCCCCATGTGGCTGTGCTTCCACTGGGGACTGGGAATGATCTAGCTCGTGTGTTAGGTTGGGGGAGTGGTTATACTGGAGAGGAAGAAATAGCTGAAATATTGGAGAGTGTTGAAAATGCCTTTGCTACACCATTAGATAGGTAGGTTTAAACAATTCTTAATTAAAGTAAATAATTTCTATCGAGATGGGAGTATAGTCACATGTTTGTAGATGTTGATTATCCAGGCTTAGCGCGCATCTGACCATTGGGAAGGCACATATTTATGTATGCATGTTTTGATACATCGAAAACATCTTCTTTTAAAGTAACTTAATACCGCAAAAGCCACTCAATTATGGAGTCCACTTCGGCAGTTCATCTGACGTAGCTGGCAAAACGAGATGTAGCCATTGCATGTAGTTGTTTGCTCCATTGTCTAAATGATCGCATTGAAGTGAATGTCTTTACCCCGAGATCATCCTTACTACATCTTCTGTGATTGTTCATTTTTGTTTAGATGGCAAATCAGAATAGACTCCTACATGTTCATGCATGTTCCCAAACCAAGAAAGGTTTGTTTTTGTTAGTTTGTACCACCTCGGATCATCAAAGTGTTTATTTTCACCTCAATATTTTAACATGGTTACGTATCTTTAAATTTCAGTTGTTTAAGATGAACAATTATTTTTCTGTTGGAGTTGATGCAACCGTTGTTTTGAAGTTTCACTTACATCGCGAGAAACAACCGTCACTGTTCAGTAGTCGCTTGTTGAACAAAGTATTGTATTATGTTTCTACTTCATGTACAACATGTTTACTGTCTTAAACGAACATGACTCATTCTCTGCGGTTTTTTAGGCAATTTATTTCGGTTATGGCGTAAACGAGGTCTTGGAGTCAAATTGTAAGAATCTTCAAGAAAAAATCGAGGTTTATATTCATAGCATTATGTTTTGTTTTTATGTTATTGAGTTAAATAAACAGGGAGTAAGAGAAAACTTTTACGGCTAGGAAAACGTTTCCAATGATTCATCTGAGATGAGGATGACTTTGAAATAAAGTCGCAAATTCACAGTTCACTTCTCGTCTTGTTTTGATTCATATTTTGTGATCTCAAGATGTCTTGCTTCTTTGGAATTTGTTTTTTACAACATTGTCTCAAATAAAGTAAATGGTTTGAACCCGGGAGTATCGTTACATGTTTGTAGATGTAGATTGTCCAGGTTGGTATAGTCCTGAGAAGGACTGTTTTTGTTGTTGTTGACTGACGTTTCGAAAACCTTAGCGGTAGTCATCTTTAGAGTCTAATGAGTCTTACAAGAAAACAGTCTTTCTCAGGACTATACCGACCTGGACGATCTACATTTACAAACATTGTCTCAAAATACTAACTATTTATAGATAAAAGATTTTGTTACCGAGAAGCCTTCTTGAATAGCTTGCCCAAAAAAAAGTACAATACTAAAATGCAAAAGGAACACGTTAGGTTAAAATATGGCATGGGTTGTTCAAGCAAATAAAGTTTAAAGAATTTAGGCGAATGCCAACGTAAACGATCAGCTTTGAACAACACACGCCATATTTTAGCCATATATATATGTTTCAACTGTGTTTTCTTTTTGATGCAAGTTATTTCAAATGTGTTTGTCAGTGCCAAAATTCCAAATTCTATCATTTAAAAAATTGTTATTATTTGGAAATTTCTACTGTAGAACAGGGGTGGGCAACCTCTCCAGTTGGCGGGCCAGATTTAGGAAAATGAAGTTATTGGTGGGCCGGATTATTACATGAATAAATATTCAATATTCAATGGTCGGATGCAGTGGCGGGCCAGTCAAAATCCCTTCAGGGGCCGGACCCTGCCCGCGGGCCGTATGTTGCCCACCCCTGCTCTAGAAAGTCCAACATTTGCATTGTGCAACAGGTTTATGCAAACTTTGCGCGCTGTATTATTTGCATAAATATCTAATCCATGACATAGTTCACGATTATTCTCTCATATCCCTCTGTGTCTCTCATATCCATCTACGCACTGATCTCATCTATTCTTTGTAGCTGGAGCTGGATGGTCGTGTAATTGAGTTACCAGAGTTGGAAGGTGTTGTTGTATTAAATATAAATAGCTGGTGTGCTGGAGTTCAAATGATTCCAATTGATGGTAGAAAAGACCTCCCCCCTGTTAGGTAAACTATTTTTTTCATAATTTTGATCATTTTCCGGAGGGTGTGCGCAATTTTCTTTGATTGTTTTAGTTTCAGTGACGGTAAACTTGAAGTGTGTGGTCTGTACTCGTCCTTTCACATTGCCCGAATGCAGGTTAATCTTGCTGATCCACTCTTACTGGGTCAAGCCCATACAGTTAAGGTGGGTTGTTAAAAGAATTTTTACATTGCCCGAATGCAGGTTAATCTTGTTGATCCACTCTTACTGGGTCAAGCCCGTAGAGTTAAGGTGGGTTGTTAAAAAATTTTTACATTGCCCGAATGCAGGTTAATCTTGCTGATCCACTCTTACTGGGTCAAGCCCGTAGAGTTAAGGTGGGTTGTTCAAAGAACACTATGAAATGAAATAAGTAGTGACAGAGTTTTACAAGCTACAACCCCATACTTTCCGACCATTTGCCAAAGACGAGTATTTTCAAGCCTAAAAGTACTTTTCATGACCAGCGGTCGTATTTTATCTGCGCTAAATACTAAAATTTCGCCAGTAACGAGCGACCAATTTGTAAGATTTTCCACACAAGCTTTTGTCTTATGGCAGTTCATGTATGTACGTCAATATCAGCACTGTTTTGATTGTTATCTCGGTGAATGAAGCAGCTAAACTAGAACAATTTGACTTCAGAGGAGCTTGCAGCTTGGAATTGTTCACTCTTTGTTTATTGTTGAAAGCCTGATTGGGCATGTAAAATTTGACAATTCCCGATGAAGCAAAATCTGTTTTTTAACCATCAAGATCGATAATGCGTTGTATCTAAAATGTTTGATTTACTGTATCATTTAAAAAGTTTTCACGCACAATGTGTATGATGTGAAAATTTTAGTTGATGACGTCATTCACAAACCTCTCATTAGCGACCACATTTGAATGACATTTGGAGAGGTTACATTAGTTCAGGTTTCATCATCAAACTGTGAGATCAACTAGAACTTTAATTCCATGTAAATACCTTATGATTACCCCCTGTTCCGACTTATAATTACCCCCCCCGTTCCTACCTATGTTTACCCCCCCGTTTCGGCTTATGTTTCCTGTTGATGCAACTGTTCAGTGAATTTCATCATTTCATTCATCGTCATTCATTTCTTCATCAGTACAATAGTCATCAAGAGTCGTCACTTCTTAATCATTCATCAATTTAGCAGTTGATTTCTTCGTTATGTTAACATAGCTGTTCTCCTGTAAAATTTGTATTTTATACTTATGTTAGATACGAGTCAAGGAAAAATGTCAATTGCCAATGCAGATTGATGGAGAGCCCTGGGAACAAGGACCAGGTTCATTGACAATAACACACCTTACTCAAACTATCATGTTATCTAATGGTTCTGTCACGTGACGTGACGTCACATAGGTGTTGCCATTTTTGGCTCAAAAATGATAGGGGATGATTTTAGCGTCAGTTATGAAATGGTTTTGTGCATACGTTCGCATAAGGTGTATATATATTGTTCAAAAATAAAAGTTTCTCCGGATTTTCATAAATAATTTTATCGAGCTTTCGAGTCGTTGCTTCGAGCCTTCATCTGAGTGAGGAAATTATCTATTTACATGTGCTTTTAGCTTGTAGACGCTAAGAGCGTCTAATTGGATTAGCGGGTGGATTAATGCGATTGGATGGTGTGGAATGCGGAGAACTTTTATTTTTGAAATATATAATGCCTGGATTGCCAATCTTTAAACATATATATGTATAGAAAAAGTTTTCTGTACAATGCTATGCGCGCTATCACTACAGTGCAATGGTTAATCTTACCCAATATTATGGTTGTATTTACATACATACATACATATACATATTTTCCATATATATAAAGTGTATATACAGTGTGCCCTCCCGGCTATGACCACAGTGCAATGGTGACTCCTGCACTTGGGACACAGGACGTACGGTTACACATTGTATGGATTGTATTGTAGAGTCACCACAGTGCTCAAACCTATAAAGGTGAGCTTTGCTTATCACTGATATATATACATATACATGATGTCCAAAAAAACGGAATCCGCATGTATTAAATAATTATGAATTCACTGAAATGATTATGCAAAATAGCATCACCAGCTTTCCTAACAGTTCAATGAACTTCACAGTCTTGCACTTCGGGGATTTCGTGCGGTTTGTTAAGAAGCAAAACATGTTAAAAGTACTTTATACACAGATTTTCAAAGTCCTTTACTTGACGACAATTTCATGAAATATAAAATGAAACATGATCAGAAAAACGACTTCTTGTATACTTAATTTGAATTTAAGTTTACAAGATGTCCTTTTATCGGATTATGTTTCATTTTACACTGGTTTTCGTCTCAAAATTATTATGCAATTTAAGCTTTGTAACACCAAAGCGACATTTCCTGTGTTATAACGGCTACAAAAACATATTCATATTTTTCATAAGTTGCGACGAACGTGGAGAAGCGTGTGAATTAACAACGCGAAACAAATAGCTGTTGCCGATTAATTATTATGCAGATTTCATTTAATGCATGCATGAAATCACTGGTATGTATGTTTGAATTGCCAGTATAACTTTCTCGACCGCGTGTTTACGCTTTTAAAGTTATTGTACATACAACTGGATGCACTGGTTTCTTTTCCATGCGCTTTTGTCATGTACGGCTTGCCATATGCATACATAACTATTTGTGTGGACTCCGTTATTTTTTGAGACATCCCATGCGCACACACATACATTCGTTTACACTTGTATAATGTATCGGCTATGTATGTATATACGTCTTGGGAGATGGTTGCCACTGCTTTAACTGCAACAATTAGCCAATAATGGAACACAATCTATTTATAGTTAATTAGAAGCAAGAAGTCTAAAGTATTAATTAATTTTCAATCATGAACTATTTTCTCGTATTCTCATTTGCGAGAGCCTACGGATAATTATTCGGATCTCGGTGTGCAAAAAGTAAATTTCGCTTTCTTATAATCACTTATCACTATTCTTATTATTGATGGATGAAATCTCCCTAAACTGGCTTTTCAGATTCTTTTACGCGTTATATACGTAAAAATGGAACTTTAAACTATAGCTATAAATTTCAATGTAAAATTACGATGACGCTAAATGATACCATAAATCATTGTCTTATTGAGAATATGTGTTAATTGCATTCAAAGGCAGTCGTAAATCTCATCTGGAAACTACATGATACCTCGAATTATAAATAAGAGACGGCTGTCTCTATGCGATCAAAAGAAGTCCTTTGAATCCGAAAAGTGTACTGTTTAATCGCAAAATTACTCGAGAAGTGAAGTTACTTTCTAGATTGAATCATGAAAATATTGCAAAGTATAAAGAAATTTACTGTCCAAAATGAATTAAAATTTTAGGACATAAGGATTCAATTTAGACGATACAAATGGCTAGGCTTATTAAATGTTGTCTTTGTAAAAACTATTATTGAAAAAAGAAGATAATCGCTTTTTTCCAAGAAGTCCATGGATGCTTTCGTTCATGATGAGAGAGTTACATTGTACAAGGAGGCTTTCGTTCATCACGAGAGAATTATGAGAAAGTTAAAATGTAAAAAAAAAACTAAAAATTTGTTTAAATTAGAAGTCAAAAAGGCAGAAGTTGTTTGAGCGTATCTTTGGATGTTCTAGTTTCTTTTATAATAAGAACTCTTGTAAAGAAAAAGATAAAATTCGAAAGCAAAAAACCCCGTTTTCGGTCCATGCTTCCCGATACCTTCTTAAGCGTAAGGCACTAGCTAGAACGCCGCATGTTAACGTTTCGGTAGGAGATTTCGGCCCCTCCACGCTATCCTACTTGGGAGATGCAATAGCAAGCTTCCGCCCATCAGACCCCGAGATCACCTGCGATAGGCTTTGCTCGGGGTACGCAGGAAGAGTGCGGACGCCACCGAAGTGTGGGCCCCTAAGCCACTGCATACTACATCGCACCCAGCTTCCACTGCTAGTTGACATCTACTATACCTAGTATTGGTTTTATATATATATACAAAAATTCAGAGGCTTACGAAAGTTGTGGTATTAATAAAGTCACTCCTGCGCATGCCCAGATGATTTCTTTAATAATTTGCGACTAGGTGAGGTAATTTCCACAAAACTAGTACAAGTACATCTAGTTAGTCGTTGCCATGACTATGGACAATTAGTCGAGTGGATTGCGCATGCGCAGATGATTTCTCTTTTAAATTGCTGCTAAGCATGCTATTTACTTCAAAATCGGTGATAGTAGATGCAGTTGGTCGTTGCCATGACCATGAACTTGGGCAGCTGGTCAAGTCGAGTACGCATGCTTTAGCAGACTGCGCATGCGCAGATGATTTATCTAAAAATTTGTGACTGAGTGAGCAAATTTCTCCATAATCGGTACTAGTACATGCAGTTGGTCGTTGCCATGACCATGAACTTGGAGTTGGTGGAGTTTTCTACGTATGCTCAGATTGATTCTCAATTAATTTGTGTCAGAGCGACCTCTGAAATTGGTGTTTGTATATGCACTTAGCAAATTTTCAATCATATATTTTTGGGATGCTCTTTGTCTTCTTAAGCTTGTTTTAATAAATGCATATGAAACTCGTCTACACTCTGTTAAGGCACTCGTAATATCCGCGACAACGTTAGAGATGTTTTTATTTTTCTCTACAACTTTGTATCTGCGTATATATTGCATGTCATATCCAAGCTTTCCTTTGATTTGACGGAAAATGGTGTCTATTTTTTGCACGATTAATTATAAAGACAGAAGTTGTAAGAGTGAATAAATCTCGCATTTGCTCTTTTATTTTTAATTTATTATAATCGATGGCAAAATGATTATCTCTAGGACGCATCATGAACAGTTATTTTTGTTGAAATCTTGTTAATTTGAAATCTTGAACGATCACGTGCTAAGTATTTCATAGATATATATTTATCGATGATAGTTTTTATTGTGAAATGACGATATCAATGAATTAATTTTTTGATGTAAGCACTTGACAAAATGTTGTAAGTACATGAGGTTTTGTTCTTGTTATGCTGGCTTCGGTCGGATTATGATTTAATATGAAATTTAAGTTCATCTCATTCTTTCTTGTTGTTGAACGAAGATGACGTCATGAACGAAGATGACGTCATGTTTTGCCGCTTCCTTCAAAGGTTTGTGTCAACTAGTTGTTATCTGCCATTGAACTAAAATACATCTGGAACGCTCCCTGTGATAGAAAACCCTAATAGTTTTTTGAAGCCAAATCTTACACCCAGATACGCGTGTGTTCAATCAATTTTCACTCCGCAAGAGAATCTCGAAAGGCTAAACACGCGTGTTTGGGTGTAATCTCGCGTGTATGATATAAGATTTGGCTTCAATTATTTGATACAGGTATCGTTCTATGTATTTTAGTTCAATGTTATCTGCTGCATCCTCCCCTACTCCCTTTCTTACTTGCCCTCTACTCCCTTTCTTACCTGCTCTCCCCTCCTTCTTTCTCTTCCTCTCTCTTTTCTTCTTTCTCTTTCCTTCCTTTCTCTCCTCCCTTTCCTCCTCTCTCCTCCTTCCCTTCTCCTTCTCCCCTGCGTTTTACCGATAAAGAATTGGGTGGAATGATGATTTTGATAAAAATTTTCGAAATTTGATTTCGAAATCAAATCAGTTCGAAGCATGATGGTATTTTTTGAATTTTAATCCTGCTCAGAGAAACAAATACAAAGACCTGACTGTTGTTGTCTTTCGTTTTAACCTCGTAATCACAATTGTTAATTCTACGATAATTCATCGCCCCTACTTGTATTTTAACGCGTCATTTGAGAGTGTCTTTCTTTTATTAATGTTTTTCATGTAATATTATACACACAGTTCGTATAATGCTGTCGTTCAAAAGATCTTTGACATATTCACGACTTAAATTTTTTTTCTTTGAGAAGCTGCTTGATGTTTATTAAAAAGGATTAGCGCTCGGATTAAAGGATTTTTTGGATTGTGTTGCATTATCGTATACTGTGTTCTGTCACTTAACCTTAAACGTGTTTATTAAAGCTGTAAACTCGTTGGTTATTATTATTTATTTTGATAATGATTAACCAGTGTGGCCATGTCTTCGAAGAGTTTTTCGATGAAGCCATGAAAATCGTTTGAGATTGCTAAAGGTTTTATAAGGTGAGCGAAAAATTCTTAAACTATCCAATGAAATGTGTTTTGAACCTATCCTGTATATTTCTGGTACAAAATTGACCATCACTTGGTTGACTGTGGTGCAACATTGACCATCACTTGGTTGGCTGTGGTACAAAATTTACCATCACTGGTTGAATATGGTGCAACATTGACCGTCCCTTCATTAGCTATGTCAGGTACCACACACTTGTATCGTCAAAAAGACATTTTGTCGTAACTAATACTGTATTAGACAAGAGTTTAGCTGAGACGTTTAAAAAGTGACCACATTTTAAAAGATATTTACAAAATTCCTCTTTACTTCTGACTAAAGCCGTATTTTAGCTGTTAGCACTAAGCATATTATCAAACAACAATCTTGTTTTCTGCCATACAGAGTTACGAACTGACGATTACTTGTGTCAAGGACTTATCAATGACTCGGTCCACTGACTGACTCTACATATTTTTCTACTCATTTATTTATGATCTTTGATGGAAATGCTGGACAATAAGACAGCTAAAAGGGTAAAAGGTGAGACAGTGGACTTTATTAAACTGCATTGCACTATATCTTCGCTAATTCGAACACCCGCGAATGCGAACTGCTCAAACTCTCGCAAGGCAAATTATGTTCATAAAGACTCTTTCTCTTCTCCGTGTTAACGCTCCCTCCCCCCCCTGCCGTTTTATTGTTGACTTAAACATTATTATTCAAAAGTCGTTTACAATACGTGCACGTTATTTAACCATGCTTGACAACTCTGTTTAATTGTTTAGCAGCCGAATATTTAATCCAAACTATTGCTTTTCAAGTACGAGAGATTGATCTCGAGACCTAAAGAGTTTGCTGTTTTTCGTGGTTCGTCGTGGCTCTTCGTCGCTTCTCTTTCATTCTAATATGATTGCAATTCTCATATGGAGTTTATTACATGTTGCGTTGGCTCTTAAAGACACACAAACAAATATTATTCAAGGTTTATGCGAATGGACAGTTAGGTATAGTTTAATATTTTTCCAAACGCCTTGTGCACGCGACAAAATTACTGTCGATCCCTTTTGTTGATTTGCTAATATCGTTTAAGACGCTTTTTGTGAATAAGATATAGATATTGTTCTGTGATATATTTATCCCTTTATAAATGCAGTGATGATTCCTAATAATTCCTTGTGACAATTACCATCTTGCGTTTGAGTGAACAACACATATTGGATTATTGAAAGAATTTATTTTTAATGCGTACCGTATTTTCGTGTATATTAAGACTTCGTTCTTCCCTAAGTCTTGTCAATAATTTTGGCTAGATATTTTGCTTGATAGCGTATAGTCAGTCATTGGGAACTTTACGGTTGTTTCAACTTAAATACATTAAACCATCTTTTTTCAAACTTCTTTTTAACGTTTTCATGAGAAATATGTTTGACGTTTTGCCGAGGGGCGGAATGACGATGAACGCTAATTATTATATATACGTCTGAGATCCTAGAGAATTACGGTGTGAGCTGAAGTAATTTATTTGTGTATATTTCCGTCGTTATGTTTGTGCGTAGAAGTGTTTTTGAATGTACTGGTGATGCCTGCCTAACATATTATGAGCGCGGAGTCGACCGTATCGAAACTGCACGAAATTTTCTAGAGTTTTGCCATCTTGTAAACACACCTGCTTGGCTTACATTGTTTCCTAAGTAATATAAATAAAAGATTGTTGTTGCTGAAGACGTTTACTTACTTCGACTTACTTTAGTCGAAAATATGACGTGAAATGTTGACAATTTCATTTTCTCATAATTATATCTTCGACGAAGAAAATATTTTGTAGGTCCCTTCGTGAATAAGAAAATTCGTGGTATTTATCCCTTTGTACGTTTTTTTTTTTACTCAAAGGAAAGAATGCTGCTGTCGTATACGCTATTTATGAAATTATTCTTATGGATTTTTCATATCAATATTTGAATCGGTTTATATCAATGTTCGAACACTTTTCATACCCCTATACTGCAATCTTTTATAATTCATTTAACCTTTTGGTAATTTTGATCAATTTTAAAATCATGGAATGTTTTGTGTCACAGCGTGTGTTATGCAGTCATAAAAGATGTTATTTACTTTGCTAAAGTGCTTTCAAACACCGTAAAATTGACGTACGTGCAGTACTTGTGTCAAGTACTATCGAATATTATACTTTTAAGAAGCTTGAGTTCCAATTTCCTTAAACTTAATTTAATTTTTAGCTCCGATGGAGCACGAACAGCTAGTGTCCACGTTGTTCGTGTTTATGGCTGTGCTCATGGCCGTGTGACCTGGGAACGACCTCATGGGGGACTGGAAATAACATTTAAGAGTGTTGTCCCAGTAAAGACGCGAGGAAAGTACAAAGTTTGTGTCACTACATCAAAGAAGAATTTTAATATTTTCTCACGAAGTAAAGACAAATTGCAACTGTTAGAGGGAGAAACGAATAAAACGACTTTGGAGCGTTGTGTGAGCTCTCACGGCAGAATAAATACACTCTACACGGAGGCTCCAGAGAGTGGAGATTCACAGAGCGTTGTTTTTCAATATCGTACGACATTTCTTGGTGTTGGACACGGAGCACTCAAACAGAGGGAATGTAGGTTATGTTCTAAGAAAGAGCTAATTAGAAGTTTCTGTGAAGATGACTTTGGTAAGTAAGCATGTAGAATTCTGGGTAATATATTACCATATTATACAAAAAGTAATTAGTCCAATCTGAAGGCTCAATCTACCTTTCCGACGGTTGACACACGTGTCAAAAATACGAGATTATTCGGACAATCAAATGGTCGGAGATAGTTTTGTTTATGTAGAATAGTGGCAATAAAATGGTTATTTTTATTTTTCTCTACAACTTTGTATTTGCATATTGCATGTCATATCCAAGCTTTCCTTTTATTTGACGGAAAATGGTTTTTATTTACTCTTACACCTTCTGTCTTTATAATTAGTCGTTCTGTGTTTCTAAAATAAGATTTACAAATGCCCCAAGAGCATCTTCTTTCTATTTTATTGCCACTATTCTACAAATACAATACTATGTCCGACCATTGATTGTTTGAATCCACCTTTCCGACAATTAGCACGTGTGTTTACCGTGGGAAAGGTGGATTGGTAGAGCGGTCTGGTTAATGGATGGGGTGAAAATTTGGATTTATGAAACCCAATCTAAATTTCTCGATCTATAACGAAGGTCCGAGAATGATAGAAGCAAAATTGGTAGTTTTTACGAATCCCCGGGATGTTTTAGGAGATTACTTGAGATTTTTACGAAAAGGACAGTTGGCAACACTGCCTAAAATGATGATGGCTCGCGGTGATATTTTTTTGAACTCTTTTTTCCTGATGATGGATCCCTTCCTTCCCCTCCCCACCGAACACTGAACCTTGAGAAAAAAAAGCAGTTCAGATTGTTCTAAAACAGTAATGATAAATGTTCACCAAAAACCTTTAATTTGCTGTCTTGTTTCCCCCTTATTTTATCAGCTGTTCACGGTCATGTCAAGTTGGTTTACCCAATAGGCGGTAGTGAAGATAGAGGCGAAGCGTTGGTTGTAGCGGACAAAGTATTTCATCAAACAGCGAATATTTTTCAACATTCCACGAACGCTGACGAAATTCAAGGATACGTAAACTTTCCTTTGTATTGTCGATGGAAGAAAGTAGTTTCAGGTGGTTTCCTTTTCACAGGTTTAATCGATGGGAAACTTGGAGCCGTTGTAAAATGTCGTGTTAAGTCTGCGCTTTTGAAAAATTTTAATCACAGGACAATTTGCAATGACAGTACAACAACTTGAAGACATTGCCACAGAAAACATACTAAACTTTTATTGAAGACGTAGTTTGTTATCAGATTTTTTCTCCTTGCGAGGAGAGGAAGGTTTAAATCACTTTAAGTTTGAACTTGTGTTGAGTGGAGACATAGACAGCCTTGACGTTGACATTCTTGCAGGGGTGGGTGGATGTCTCTACCTGTGGGAGACATGAAAAACACTCTGAACATTTGTTGTAATGTGGACGTTGACAGTCTTGCAGGGGGGTGGCTGTAAATAGGGAGACATGAAAACCACTTTGAACTTGTGTTGAGTGGAGACATAGACAGCTTTGACGTTGAGAGTCTTGCAGGGGGGGTTGGCTCTACCTGTGGGAGACATGAAAACCACTCTGAACATTTGTTGTGAGGTGGACGTTGACAGCCTTGCTGGGGGTGGGTGGGTGGCTCTAAATGGGAGAGACATAAAAACCACTTTGAACATGTGTTGAGTGTGGATGTTGATAGTCTTGCTGGGGGGGGACTCTAAATGCCACTTTGAGTTTATGTTAAGTGTGGACATAAACTGCCTTGCAGGGGGGTGATAGGCTCAAGTCAGGGGAGACGTGTTTAAACTATTACGAGGAATATAAATAGTGTAGAAACAACTAATATAAGTGTAGTTATGATAACTTGTGCTGTGATTATTGTAATCTCATTTGACTTATTTAATCTTGGTTTAGTTAGGATATATAAACTCACATTTAATTAATAATGTATCGAGAAATCATTTCTTCATATTATTGTAAATAATTATGATAATTTATTCATAATAATTATTTCCCTTCTCACTCCATCACTACAAGTATTATATACGGTAATATCAAACACTTTATCGTTTTTAACAAGTTGTGTAAACATATCTGTGCCACCTCCCACACCAAAATAATAAGTCTTCGAAGCCACAAGAACAATGCCATCATCTTTGATACAATGTTTCATAAGATCATACACAATTTTTTGCGAATTTATGTTGTAAAGAGTCTCTGAAGTTACAATAATATCGAAAGATTTGGGTTCTAACAATGAACCGGCAGATTGCCAACCACCAGACATAAAACGACAGCAATTGAGCAGACCACTCTTGGGATAATCCATTCTATCATATGAATCATCATCCTTAGAGTTTAAAGCAACATTTGGGATTGTGAATAGCTTTAAAACCTCTACATTATAATCTTGGAAGAGAACTTTTGCACCATTCAAGCAAGCAAAGATGCCAGGAAGACCAGCTCCACAACCTAGCTCTAAAACATGCTTGTCTTTTAAATAAATCTTATTTTCTACCAGTTGTTTGCTCATGTGCAGCACTAAGTCTATTGAACAATCCCAGATTTTCATTCCTCCTTCATAACGGGACGGTATAAGATCAGATTTACATAGCAAAGCTTCATTAGTTGCAGTGGATGAATATTCTTTCATTTCACTTATCATATTTTCTACGTAAGCCTCGGATAAATGGTATATTCCACTTATTTTGTGCTTTTCTTTATCCATCTGTGGTAATTCAACAATTTTAACGTTAATCTTCGCTGATTCATTATTCAAAATACGCTTCAGATCCTTTATGTCTGGATTTATAAACTCGGCTTGTATTTCATTAGAATTCCTGTACTTTTCTGTATTTTGTTCGTTTTTCTTGTCAGCAATTTCATCTGAATTATTGTCATCAACGTTGAAGTTAAAGCAAAAATTTAGGCCGCCATGTTAGGAATGAGTTTCGATCCGGAATGAACTGATTCCACTTTAAAAGAAATCCTATTGCATGTTTACATGAATCCGGAATGAGTCACAACTCGATCCGGATCGAGTTCATTCCTAGTTTCATTCCGGATCGAAATTTACTTTTACTATCTCATGTAAACGCGAATTGAGTTTCATTCTGGAATGATATTGTGATTAATGACGAAGCACGCATGTGGCATGGGTATTGTCTTCTGGCAAATTGAAGCTCGTAAGCAAATAAAGAGGCTAAATGGGTTAAAATGAGTGCGAAGAAAAACAACAATTAGTTTCATGTAAACACGGATTGACATCACGTTTCGATCGGGATTGAAAGTCATTCCGGATTCATGTAAACACCCCTTAGTTGCCTGGTGAAAATTGTAATACTCGGAAAGGATCGGAAGGGCACGATTGTGATATCCTTTTGAAGGATGGTATATTAAAGGTACAAGTAATTGTTACTCTAAGAGATGAGACATGAACTAACTTAACTTTTATTTACAAAAGTTTACAAATAAACTTTTTAACGTTCATGATGAGCGAAGATTTAATTCAACACGAAAAGTCTAAAAAGCGACCTTGCAGAGCCTGTACTGACTTCAAATCTTGGATGAAACAAAAAAATGTCAATAAAAAGGTACATAGATGCTGACTTAGCAATTTAGCATCGTGAAATATTTGAGATTTTAAGTGTTGGATGTCATTGAAAGTTGTTCTTCTTATAAAATGGCGATTTTAGGTAAGAATTTGTGAAATATCTTATTTCAGATGAAAGAAGAGCAAGAAAATGTTGTTACCAGCACAGTGGAAGATTCTTCCTCAATATCTGCAGAAATTGAGTGTCCACTAGATTTGACAGAACTGGGTCGTGGAACGTGGGGTTTTCTTCACACAATGGCTGCATATTACCCTGAGAAACCAACTGTTGAAGAACAAAAAAACATGAGTCAATTCTTTAAAACATTTTCTCGTGTTTTTCCTTGCAATGATTGTGCCCAAGATTTGCGAGAAAGGTAATTCTCAGTTAATTTAAAACTGAAAAATTTGGTTGAAACATCAATACCCTATTGAAATGGTACATTGTTAACATTACTCTTCTCAATGTAGTAGTATCAACCAACAAATGTTTCTTTTCAATTATTATTCATTTTCCTACTCATAATCTATTATAAAGAACATTACAAAAGTTTCTGTTTCAACCTAATTCTTTGGTTTTCATTGCCATTGCTATTGCAGCGCCCAGAATGCAATGTTACTACTTTAATTCATAGCTTCCAATAAAACCCACCGGAATATTAAGTGTGAGAAATTTATATTACAACAATCTATCATATAAAATAAATATACATTTCACAGGTTGCACAAAAGTCCACCTGTGACTTCAAGCAGACTGGAGTTGTCTCAATGGCTGTGTCAGATACATAACGAGATCAACAAGAAGTTAGGAAAGGATGTATTTGATTGCTCTAGAGTTGACGAGCGTTGGAGAGACGGTTGGAAAGATGGCTCGTGCGATTGAAACAATTTTTATTGCAAAAGGGATTGAAAGAATATCTAATTGAAATCGAAGGGAGGAATATCTGGGTGGGTAAAAATAAATAAGAACTATTTATTTTTACAGATTTTGAAGTGCTGGCGGAGAAAACTCAGTAAGAAAATGTATCTCGAATAAGTTTTCTCATCGTAGTACCAACCGAAGATGAAATATCGTTGGATGTTTGACAGTTAATCTTAAACAAATACGGTTGTATGCTTGTATACTTCGTGTCAAAAACATTTCCTAACTCCGACTGATTTGGCATTTTGGGAATGTAGTCTGGTTTGCTGACCGCTTGAGCAATCTCGATTATCTTTTCACTGACTGACTCTGCAGCCACTTCACGAGATTTTTGTCGTTCGGATTCTCCTCTTGCGCGGATTATACCAAGCGTTACTGTCCATATTTCCCATGATATTTCCTCCATACCAAATGGCCATCTTCCTTTCTTCTTTGATAAAACTCAAGAATAATTCTCCCGCACTTAGCAGAAGGGTTGCTCCTTAAATTTTCTTTAAATTGATTGATATTCCGCCGCAATATTTGATCCAAATTCCTTGAATTGCAACGGACATACGTAAAATCAAAACTATGGCAATCGGTATCGACAAATCCAAGCGTCCCAATTGTATACGATCCTTCTTTTTTATATGTAAATTTCCCCGTAGTTCTGTGGAATAATATAGTATGAAGCAGGCTCAATAGCACGTCTTCAATTTGTTTTTCTTCTACTGTAAGTTGTAGGTTGTATGATCTAGCGTTCATGTTGTTTTGTTTTCGAATATCGACAAAGAATGGAGCCCACGTTCACAATGTCAGCTGTCACACATAATAAAATCAGCCTGTTCGCGGGTGAATTTCGAGAACAACCAACAAAATGGCGACGTTCTATTCAAAAATGACAGATTTTTTGAAAATTGCTTGGGTTCAGCAACCCGTTCTGTTTGTTTCTGTTGTTATTGGAGCAATGGGTAACGTGCACAACACTAAACTTTTTTCATTTGTGTTTCATATTTACTTTTTTGATTTAGTATGTAGACTAATATGATAAATAATCTTAGACTTTAATTATTGTTTGTTGAAGTATTATTTTCTGCCTACTGAGGAGTGAAAAAGGCAGAAAATATTTTCTCACACACCCTTGGGAGCCTGATTTTGAATCGGCGTGGCGGCTGGTGTAGGTTATATTAAGCACATTTTGTTGCATCCACACAGCTAGACTAGAGTCCACCTGCCCACCAGCCTGGATGGAACACTAAAGACATATGTATATTGGTAACTAAGACTGTTGAGTTTTGGCTCTTAGCCAATGTTATGGTAGCTGTATTAACTGTTTTATGAATGTAATAAAGATCAAGCTTGTGGATTGGCTACAGCAGCTCTCAGTTGTGTGTGAGAAACATATTTGCTTTAAAAAAATTGTTGTTTTATCTTAAGTCTCGGATTATTATAATGTTCTTGTAAATTTTTAGGCCCTCTGCTGGTGTATGTAAGCCCATTTAGTGAAAAAGCAATAAAGGCAAACCAAGAGATACCTATGAAATATACATGTAAGTGTTACATTATCATCAGTTCAACTTATGTTATGTAGGACATACTACTTGTAATGTTCCATGTTTAAGAGTTAGCGTAACATGGTGTTACTAATATTACTCATGTTATCTGTGTTACACATGTTATCTGTTATCTGTGTTACCTGTGTTATCTGTGTTACCTGTGTTACCTGTGTTACCTGTGTTATCTGTGTTACCTGTGTTATCTGTGTGATCTGTGTTACCTGTGTTACCTGTGTTCTGTGTTATCTGTGTTACCTGTGTTATCTGTGTTATCTGTGTTATCTGTGTTACCTGTGTTATCTGTGTTACCTGTGTTATCTGTGTTACCTGTGTTATCTGTGTTACCTGTGTCTGTGTTACCTGTGTTATCTGTGTTACCTGTGTTACCTGTGTTACCTGTGTTATCTGTGTTACCTGTGTTACCTGTGTTATCTGTGTTACCTGTGTTATCTGTGTTATCTGTGTTACCTGTGTTATCTGTGTTACCTGTGTTATCTGTGTTATCTGTGTTACCTGTGCCTGTGTTATCTGTGTTACCTGTGTTTTACCTGTGTTATCTGTGTTACCTGTGTTATTCGTGTTACCTGTTTATCTGTGTTATTATTATTATTCCTGTTGTCTGTGTTATCTGTGTTACTTTTGTTATCTGTCACCTGAGGTAGCTGTGTCTTGACTTTATCAGCTTTGCATGCTCACTGAATGATAAATCAAAGGTTTTTTTGTGAATCAAATTTAATCATTAACTTATAAAATACACTAGAGTGTACCTCATTTTTGGTCAACTCAACTTTGCTTTCTTTTATTCTGCAATAATTTAAATTTGCCATGATTTTAAATTAAACACGCGCAGTCTTTTGATCAGCAAAGAAACTTTATTACGCTTGAAAATCATTCGCTTTTTTACTGTTCCCCATAACATAAACTGTTCGAGATTTTGACCTAATAATTATTAAAATACTAATTTTCATTTTGTATTTGTTGAAATATCAGCAAATTTTGGTGTAGCCGTGATTTGTCTCATTAAAACCCATCGTTCATTTTAGTAGATCCTATTCCGGAGACAAGCAAGGAAGAAACGTGATCTGCACGTGATATCTTATGACGTAACGAACTGCATTTTCAAAGGATGAGGATTTTATATTGAACAGTATATTGTGATTGATATTTGACAAATATTTTTGCATTGTCTTGCACGCGTTGACGTACAAATGACTAGATTTTGTCTGAAAATTTGAAAAAAATATTTTAGTTCCCTGATTGAACTGTATGTTATTGTGCGTTGTGTACATTGATTGAGTTTTTGTATTGTCTACTGTTAACTTCATGCAAGAGTTTGTTTGAAAAGAGCTCAACAGGGAGGCTATATGGCACAAGGGACACGCAAAATAGCGAGAAATAGTTTAGTATCTTCATTAATTGTTGCTATTTGGTGAACGATGATGTAAGAAAATGTTATAGGCTTTTTGATGTTGTTTTTGAGGCTATTAATCTTTAGTCGTCACAAGAAAACACGAAAACAAAGAAAAGGTAATTTTTTTGTATTAAATGAATTGAAAAAATGGTAATTAAAAACGCTGACACTTTTGGACAATCTTAAACAAACCTTCGTTTGAACTATTGATATTTCTTTTAACCTATTTATGCTTAAAACCGTTTGAGAACTAAGGTATTTGACATGCAATAAGCATAGTCTTAAGCCTTGCTCTCCACTAAATCACTTCTTGCGAACGAAATTCCTCACCGGTAAAGACAAACGAAATTATTTAATTATATTTTGAATAAAACAGAGTATTTTTATTTACCGTTTGTGTCATTGCAAGCTCTGACTTGCGAACTCTGTCATTCGTAGATCTTGCTAATGACCGAAGAAAAACAAACAAATAACACCTACACCAAACGAAATAATCAAGTAAAAACTATGTGATCAATTTTTATGAATTCGATAACCTTGTATTTTGAGATTTTTAAGTTTGAGATTTTGAATTACCCAGTCAAGGTACTGCTCATTCTTCAAGCCTTTGCATCTTTCGAAATGCGAAAGAAAGTGTTTATATGCAATCGCTTGTATATCGTTTCATTTATTGAAGGCCGTCGTTAAAATATTTTGGATAAAATTTTCCACATGATTGGAAAGTAATTTCATACACAACAGGGTATTATGAAAGATATTGTGGAACAATAGGTGTCCTACTGGGACATTTTCTATGGATATTTTCGTAGCGAGTGATACTAAATGATACGTTTGAGATTGATATCTGTAGTAACTAGGCTATAGAAAGATGTCTTCTTATTCGTGAACGAATTTATAAAACTATGTTAACACAACTCCTTTTATTGAATTCTGACACAATTATATCAGCTAAATTATCTTTTTCGTTCATTCTCGTAGCCTAAAATTCACAGGTGTCGTTGTAGAAGAATGCAGAAAATTCATCAATCACTCCCGGATGTTAAACGTCCCTCCAAGGTACAAGATCAGAAGAGTTATGTTTCGCGGTTAGAACGAGGCAATTGCGAACGCTCTACGATGCCCGCCCGAATGAAACAGCGCCTTGATGACATTGAACCGCAGAATAATCATCGTGGGCGCATTAATCATTCCCGGGCTCTTGTTATACCCTCGGAGAAAACGACCCAAGAAAAAAGCCCTGCATTGAGTATTGCACAACGCACGAGTTCTATAAAATATCCCAAGTCAAAATCATCGAATGATCACAACGCAGGGCGAGTCTCTTCTCCTGTTGGTCCTGGACGCGAGGGACAGGATGAAGATCGGAGAATCGCTTCTTCGAGATCATTAGTGTTTGATGAAAATAGAAAGTATGAACCAGCCTTGCATCATGTATTGTCTGCAAATTATGATCGTGTTCCATATAAAAACACGACATCAAATGAAAACATCGGTCCTCGCTTTTCCAGCAGATCAACTGAAAATTATGGTCCTGTCGTTTACAGCAAGTCAAATGAAAATACTGGTCCTGTCGTTTACAGCAAGTCAAATAAAAATTCTGGTCCTGTCGTTTACAGCAAGTCAAATAAAAATTCTGGTCCTGTCGTTTACAGCAAGACAAATGAAAATACTGGTCCTGTCGTTTACAGCAAGACAAATGAAAATACTGGTCCTGTCGTTTACAGCAAGACAAATGAAAATACTGGTCCTGTCGTTTACAGCAAGTCAAATGAAAATACTGGTCCTGTCGTTTACAGCAAGTCAAATAAAAATTCTGGTCCTGTCGTTTACAACAAATCAAATGAAAATACTGGTCCTGTCGTTTACAGCAAGTCAAATGAAAATACTGGTCCTGTCGTTTACAGCAAGTCAAATAAAAATACTGGTCCTGTCGTTTACAGCAAGTCAAATAAAATTCTGGTCCTGTCGTTTACAGCAAGTCAAATAAAAATTCTGGTCCTGTCGTTTACAACAAATCAAATGAAAATACTGGTCCTGTCGTTTACAGCAAGTCAAATGAAAACATTGGTCCTGTCGTTTACAGCAAGTCAAATAAAAATTCTGGTCCTGTCGTTTACAACAAATCAAATGAAAATACTGGTCCTGTCGTTTACAGCAAGTCAAATGAAAACATTGGTCCTGTCGTTTACAGCAAGACAAATAAAAATACTGGTCCTGTCGTTTACAACAAATCAAATGAAAATACTGGTCCTGTCGTTTACAGCAAGTCAAATGAAAACATTGGTCCTGTCGTTTACAGCAAGTCAAATGAAAACATTGGTCCTGTCGTTTACAGCAAGTCAAATGAAAACACTGGTCCTGTCGTTTACAACAAATCAAATGAAAACATTGGTCCTGTCGTTTACAGCAAATCAAATGAAAACACTGGTCCTGTCGTTTACAACAAATCAAATGAAAACACTGGTCCTGTCGTTTACAGCAAGTCATATCAAAATACTGGTCCTGTCGTTTACAGCAAGTCAAATAAATCACAGTTTTTACCTAAGAAAGATGTAAGAATTTACCGAAAGGACAAAACAACTTCTCGTAACATGTATAATAGTGGAATTGGTATCAAAATACCTGAAATAGACCAATCAGGGAATAACATTGAAGACCATAGTCCAGTGAAAGTCTTTTATGAAAGTTTTGAAAATCCTGTAGCTCAACCGGATATAGTCATCCCGAAGAAATCGTTACTTCGAAAAACTTCCCAGATTTCGTTTCTCTCTATTCAAACGATGAACAGTGTAGCAAGCCGTCCATGTTCCAATATTGATGCGTCTTATAAGCGGAAATTGATCGCAAACTGGATTGAAGAGCAAAACAGACTCATTAGCAATCGTACGTCAACCGACTTGGATGAGTCGAATTCAAGACAGCCAAAAAAACCGTGTGACATCGAGGATTTTGATAGGAAAATAGAAAAGGAAGAAAAAAGCACGATGTTAGCTAATGACGATGTGAAAATGTCACGACATGAGCAAAAGAAAAAGTCGGTATTTGTTTCAACATTTGACGACACTGCAAAAGACTGCGGTCAACGAGAAAAAGCCTGTTGTTGTTTCGCCAGTCGACCTCACGAGCCGTGATGTGAAAGCAGAAGTGAGAAGGTACGAAAAAATCATCGCTTCAACTAATAAAGTCAACGAAAAGAACAATCGTAGCGATGCTACATTCGTTGGACGAAAAGCTGAATTATTTGAAGAGTGTAGAAAGGCCCCAACTCCTTCAGTTACATCGAAGGTGACTACAACTCCTTCAGTTACATCGAAGGTGGCTATAGCTAAAATTACTCCAGCGGCATTAACCTACAATAAATCACTCTCCGAGCATATGAAGAAAATGGAGGACGTTAAAATCATGAATTTGCTGATGACCATATTGACAAAGTAACAAGAAGGAGAACGACCAATCCACTACAAAACTAAATATGGGTGCGTCGTCTTATGACACACACTTGCAAACACTGGGATCGACGAATGTGGAAAGGTACGTAGTAAATCACTCACAAAAAACTGAATGAAAGATGACAGTTAAAAATCAGGTATGCTTCTTTTACAGGCAAATGTATTCTGGCTGTTTTGAGAGCAAAGCTCCAGATGAGCTGAAGTCATCGTTTAGAGAAAGTGGAGTTAAGACTACTAAACATAGTTCATTTAACGGTAGATGGCACGATGACGTCAGAAAGCAAAATGACGTCAAAAGGCAAGATGATGTCCGACGGCAAGATGACGTCAGAAATAAAAATGACGTCAGAAGGCAAAATGACGTCAGAAGGCAAGATGATGTCATTTATGATGCTTGAAAAAACAAAAGGAGATGATAAAGTTTGTGAAACGGTTTGCCAGTGACAGTATGATGACATTGACTCGAAGAGATCAATTCAACGGATACTATTTAAAAGACTACTGTTGACAGTCATGTTGATGCTAAAAGAATACGGGGAGGGATAGCAAATGATGCAAGTGAAACAAAGTAATGACGTTTTATCTTAGCAATTTCTTTTCAACCATCCCTCCTGAACTGAAAACGATACAGAAGTATGGAGAGACCACCCTAGACAAGCATACCCACCAAGATCAAGGATGTCTTATATCCATAGATTAGTTTTCCGTGATTAAGTTTTCGGCTTAAAATTTTCTAATATGAAAATATCGTGTAGCGTGTAAAATATAAAATATATGCAGTTAGTACTTGTTTAACCCTCAGAAAACGCTAAGCCATGCGGTAGGGCTGGGATAGGTATCGCGGGGGAGGAAATCAATGAACATGCCCTCAGGCTATGGTGTTTCCAAAACATAAAATAACTTTTCATTTTCATGTTTGGATGTATGATTATTTCTATTAAAATACATTGCTGAAAATCTTCTTTGACGAAAATGAAGTATTACGCAGTGGAAACATATCTCCCAAGATGCAAATCGGTCAGGAAAATGGAAAAAGGACGGTATTCAAGATGAGAAATATCGAAATTAGTCGAATGTTGATTTAAAAACTGTCGATTTACTTTATTTGCAATCGAGAAATAGTTATGTCTGGTATTGCTCTTGGACGTCTGTCTGAAGAGCGGAAGGCTTGGCGAAAAGATCATCCATTTGTAAGCACTGAACGTATCCAAAACTTATCCATAAAATTTGAAAGAAGTTGAGTCGGGCTCTCTGTATTTTCTTCTCATTTTTCTTCTTTCGTACTCATAAGTTGAATGGTTTTGTGGATAATAATGAAGTCTTTATTTTTAAAACTGTTTTAAAATTGTTTAATTTTCATTTCTCTCGTGGTAATTATATTAAAATTGACCACAATTTAATTTCCTGTAAACTGAACTAAAATGATGCGAAATCAAGTTGACAATTTTTCCTGTATTACAATTTCTCCAATTTATTCTATTCCCAGGGATTTGTTGCCAAACCAATAAAAAATCCAGATGGTTCATTAAATCTTATGAACTGGGAGTGTGGTAAGTCACATTATAAAGCAGTATAGACCACATGCTTGCTTTAACATTTGAAAGAAAGCCATTAATGGTAGTCCTATGTTTTGTAGCTATTCCAGGAAAAAAGGGGGTAGGTGTAGATATATATGAATCAAAGAATGTCGTTATTCATAGTACTTCTAGGATTGTACTCATTGATCCTAATTTTGCTATGTTTTATTTATTAGACCCCTTGGGAAGGCGGCAATTATAAATTGCGTATGATATTTAAGGATGATTATCCTTCAACGCCACCAAAATGTAAGTTAGTGATATGTCTTAGACTGTATTTAATCCTTGTCTGTTGGTACTGTTCAATAATGACTGTGTTTAATTTCAAAGACTTACGTATGTACAGTACCGACCTCGAGTAACATAACTTGACTCGCGAGTATCGAATGGCGAGTGGGCAAGTGACTCACGATGCAGTTGCGGAGAAAGAAATTTTTCCGAGTTATTTTGATTTACTCGCAAACAGCGAAATATTTTATCCACTTGCAAACCTCTCACACGCAACTGCATTGCAAGTCACTCGCCCACTCGCCATTCGATACTCGCGAGTCAAGTTATGTTACTCGAGGTCGGTACTGTACGTAGTTTGGCCTTCAACAAACAATCTTGTTTTCTTATCTGCCTTTTTTGTTTTCAGGTAAATTTGAACCACCAATATTTCATCCAAATGTTTATCCTTCTGGAACTGTGTGCTTGTCACTATTAGATGAGGAGAAAGATTGGCGACCAGCAGTTACTATAAAGCAGGTCAGATGTTTGTTGCGATGTATTAACGCATGGATAAATCCAGGCTAATTTGTAGGGTGTATGTAAAAAGTGGTAGCAGGATATTCAATTGTGTCACCATAGGGATCATTTAAATCATACACCTTGTAGTTATAAATACAAATAATGAGTTGAAGTGCATTTTCATGCTTTCATTTGTCAACTATAGTGTGTCATCTTGATTCTTAGTTATTAGTGCTATGCACAGGAGGCTGGAGCTCCGGCTATTTTTGCTTTCCGGAGTTTGTTCATCTCCAGCAAAGCTCTGGCAGCAGTTGTTTGTTCTGCAAAATACTGTCAAACTTTGGTAAACATGTCTGATCAAAATATTTTGTATCAATGAATCATAACTATTGGCTAAAATTGAAAACTTGCATGAAAATAATCATTTTATGGATGACACAACATGACGCTAGATTGCATTCACACATGCTAATTTATGATTCAAAGTCGGAGGCGGAAATTTAACTTCACATGTAAAAATTTTACTAATAATATATCTTAAACTGTTGAACAGTGAGTTGCAAAATTAACTGCCACAACCAGTGATTCGAGTTATAAAATAGCTGGAGCCAGTTCAGATTTGACAGCCGGAGTTCAGATTTGACAAGAAGCCAGAGTTCAGATTTGACAAGAGGCGGCTGAAAACCAGAGTTTGCACAGCCCTATTAGTTATGCCATTAAAAAAGGTTTTATCAAACTGTCCTCACTTTCAGTTACATCTTCAGTGGATGGCATGCGGTCATGTTCAGCATGTTTAATGTGATTTTTACTGTGTTTATTTGTTAATAGAAATAAGACTTCATCATACACTATGTTAAACCTGGCTAATTTTTTCTCATTTCAGTTTCATTATATTTTATAATGGTTACAGATATGGTTAATTTGCTCCCTGCCAACCTCTGCAGTAAATCTATTTTTGTTTCATTAATCTCACGTTAAAATTGTTCATTTCAGATTCTTCTTGGTGTCCAAGATTTACTTAATGATCCAAATATAAAGGATCCCGCGCAGGCTGAAGCTTACACTATATACAGGTTATTGTTCTTGTAGTCAAAACTCTCCAGTTTAACATCATTCTTGTTATTAAGGCCTTACATACAGCACCAATAGGTTGTGTTTAGCAGGCCATTATAACATTGATGTAAAAAGTGAATAGTTTGAACTTGGGATTATTTAGGTGTTGCTCATCCAAGTTAGTGTAGCTTTGGGAAGTTTGTTGGTGTTTGTGTTGACCAATGTTTTGATGCCGTTGGAGTAGTCATCTTTAGAGTCAATCTTGAGTTAGTCATCTTTGAGTCAATCTTGAGTTAGTCATCTTTAGAGTCAATCTTGAGTTAGTCATCTTTAGAGTCAATCTTGAGTTAGTCATCTTTGGAGTCAATCTTGAGTTAGTCATCTTTAGAGTCAATCTTGAGTTAGTCATCTTTGGAGTCAATCTTGAGTTAGTCATCTTTGGAGTCAATCTTGAGTTAGTCATCTTTAGAGTCAATCTTGAGTTAGTCATCTTTGGAGTCAATCTTGAGTTAGTCATCTTTAGAGTCAATCTTGAGTTAGTCATCTTTAGAGTCAATCTTGAGTTAGTCATCTTTGGAGTCAATCTTGAGTTAGTCATCTTTAGAGTCAATCTTGAGTTAGTCATCTTTGGAGTCAATCTTGAGTTAGTCATCTTTGGAGTCAATCTTGAGTTAGTCATCTTTAGAGTCAATCTTGAGTTAGTCATCTTTAGAGTCAATCTTGAGTTAGTCATCTTTAGAGTCAATCTTGAGGTACTCATCTTTAGAGTCAATCTTGAGTTAGTCATCTTTAGAGTCAATCTTGAGTTAGTCATCTTTGGAGTCAATCTTGAGTTAGTCATCTTTAGAGTCAATCTTGAGTTAGTCATCTTTGGAGTCAATCTTGAGTTAGTCATCTTTAGAGTCAATCTTGAGTTAGTCATCTTTAGAGTCAATCTTGAGTTAGTCATCTTTGGAGTCAATCTTGAGTTAGTCATCTTTAGAGTCAATCTTGAGTTAGTCATCTTTAGAGTCAATCTTGAGTTAGTCATCTTTAGAGTCAATCTTGAGGTAGTCATCTTTAGAGTCAATCTTGAGTTAGTCATCTTTAGAGTCAATCTTGAGGTAGTCATCTTTGGAGTCAATCTTGAGTTAGTCATCTTTGGAGTCAATCTTGAGGTAGTCAGCTTTGAGTCAATCTGAGTTGTCATCTTTAGAGTCAACACAGTCATCCAAAGTCATCTTTAGAACAATATTGAGTTAGTCATCTTTAGAGTCAATCTTGAGTTAGTCATCTTAGTCAATCTTGAGTTAGTCATCTTTAGAGTCAATCTTGAGTATCTTTGAGTCAATCTTGAGTTAGTCATCTTTAGAGTCAATCTTTTAGTCATCTGAGTCAATCTTGAGTTAGTCAAATTTTTAGTCACTTTATCAATCTTGAGTTAAGAGTCAAGTTAGTCATTTATCAATCTTGAGTTAGTATCTTTAAGTCAATCTTGTTAGTCATCTTTAGATCAATCTTGAGTCATCTTTGATAATCTTGAGTTAGTCATCTTTAGAGTCAAGATTAGTCATCTTTTCAATTTCTTTAGTCATCTTTACAGAGTTAGTCATCTGGCAATCTTGAGTTAACATCTTTGGAGTCAATCTTGAGTTAGTCATCTTTTCAATCTTGAGTTAGTCATCTTTAGAAATCTTGAGTTAGTCATCTTTGGAGTCAATCTTGAGTCATCTTTAGAGTCAATCTTGAGTTAGTCATCTTTGGACAATCTTGAGTTAGTCATCTTTAAGTCAATCTTGAGTTAGTCATCTTTAGAAATCTTGTTAGTCATCTTTGAGTCAATCTTGAGTTAGTCATCTTTAGAGTGAATTTGTTAGTTCTTTGGAGTCAATCTTGTTAGTCATCTTAAGTCAATCTTGTTGTCAGGAGTCAATCTTGAGTTAGTCACGAGTCAATGAGTTAGTCATTTGAATCTTGATTAATGAGTCAATCTTGAGTTAGTCATCTTTAAGTCAATCTTGAGTTAGTCATCTTTTCAATCTTGAGTTGTCATCTTTAGGTCAATCTTGAGTTAGTCATCTTTGCAATCTTGAGTTAGTCATCTTTAGGCAATTGTGATTGTTACTCATAGTCAATCTTGTTAATCTTCAATCTTGAGTTAATCTTGGCAATGGTTGATTGTTAATATCAATCTTGAGTTAACATCTTTGGAGATTTCATCTTTAAGTCAATCTTGAGTTAGTCATCTTTGGAGTCAATCTTGAGTTTCATCTTTAGAGTCAATTTGAGTTAATCTTTGAGTCAATCTTGAGTTAGTCATCTTTGAGTCAATATTGTTCATCTTTAGAGTCAATGTTGAGTTAAATTTTGCAATTGATTGTCATCTTTGAATCAATCTTGAGTTAGTCATCTTTTCAATCTTGAGTTACTCATCTATGGAGTCAATCTTGATTGTCATCTTTAGAGTCAATCTTGAGTTATCATCTTGGAAATTGAGTTTCATCTTTGAGTCAATCTTGAGTTAGTCATCTTTGGAGTCAATCTTGAGTTAGTCATCTTTATGTCAATTTAGTCATCTTTGAGTCAATCTTGAGTTAGTCATCTTTAGAGTGAATCTTGAGTTAGTCAATCAAGGTGAGTTGTCATCTTTTCAATCTTGAGTTAGTCATCTTTGGAGTGTCTTGAGTTAGTCATCTTTGGAGTCAATCTTGAGTTAGTCATCTTGGAATCTTGAGTTAGGAGTCAATCTTGAGTTAGTCATCTTTGAGTCAATCTTGAGTTAGTCATCTATCAATCTTGAGTTAGTCATCTTTGGAGTCAATCTTGAGTTAGTCATCTTTTCAATCTTGAGTTAGTCATCTTTTTCAATCTTTAGTTAGTCATCTTTGGAGTCAATCTTGAGTTAGTCATCTTTAGAGTCAATCTTGAGTTAGTCATCTTTGGAGTCAATCTTGAGTTAGTCATCTTTAGAGTCAATCTTGAGTTAGTCATCTTTAGAGTCAATCTTGAGTTAGTCATCTTGAGTCAATCTTGAGTTAGTCATCTTTGGAGTCAATCTTGAGTTAGTCATCTTTGAGTCAATCTTGAGTTAGTCATCTTGAGTCAATCTTGAGTTAGTCATCTTCAGAGTCAATCTTGTTTAGTCATCTTTAGTCAATCTTGAGTTAGTCATCTGAGTCAATCTTGAGTTAGTCATCTTTTTCAATCTTGAGTTAGTCATCTTTAGAGTCAATCTTGAGTTAGTCATCTTTGGAGTCAATCTTGAGTTAGTCATCTTTGGTCAATCTTGAGTTAGTCATCTTTAGAGTCAATCTTGAGTTAGTCATCTTTGGAGTCAATCTTGAGTTAGTCATCTTTAGAGTCAATCTTGAGTTAGTCATCTTTAGAGTCAATCTTGAGTTAGTCATCTTTAGAGTCAATCTTGGTAGTCATCTTTAGAGTCAATCTTGAGTTAGTCATCTTTAGAGTCAGTCTTGGGTAGTCATCTTTGAGTCAATCTTGAGTTAGTCATCTTAGGAGTCAATCTTGAGGTCAGCAGTGACTCTGAAGATGACCACATAAGGTTGTCAAACTTTAGTCAAGATCAACATCAACAGTCTTCATATGTAAAATGGACAAATAACATTTACCAACAAATATTGTATGTTGAAAATTTTAGTTACTTTAGCAAGAGTGTAGTTCACTTATCACTTCAATATACAAAGCTCATCTCTTCATACAGATGTTAAATGAGCCAGATCTGCCCTTTCTGTAGGAGATCTTATTAGAGGTTGGCAGTGGTTTTCTTATTAATGTCTTTAATTATTGCAGTCAAAATCGTGTTGAATATGTGTTTCGCGACCACCTGAAAATACAAGACACTGCTGTTAATCGAGAAAAGATTCTTACATAAATTTGTATTTATAAAATGTAATGTTAATTTGTTCAGTAATCTTCTCCACGACAATGTTCATTGAGAATTGATAATGACCTTATGATTGTTGAGTAGAAACATTTCTGAGGTAATATGGCTGATGTACTTATCTTTGCTTGTAAATTTCTATATTCTCTTGTTTAAGATGTGGTAATGTTGAACTAGGCTGGCTGCAAATTTTATATAACATAACTATGTCAACAAGAGATTTCAATTTAAAGTTGAAAATATGTTCTTTGATTTAATTCTTAATACTTAACTTTAACCAAAAATTTACTTTTTGCTGTTCGATGAAAATCATTGCGTGAATTTTCTTGGAATGTGTTTGTTTGATGTTGTTTTATTACTGCAGCATTTCTTGTCGACATTGGAAGATTTCTTTGTAATTGTTTTACTACCTGTTGAAAATAATGTGAGAAAAAGTTCATTGTGTGGTATGGAGATTTGACTGGATATGTGTTGATTTTTCCTATTATGTTGCTATTTGGGAAATTGTGTTGCTGTATTGTTGTTAATCTATTATTATTGATCAAATAACCATTGTGGTTGTTTTACTGAAATTTGTTTCAATTTATTGATGTCTCCTGATGGTGTGATTGTTTTACTACCATTGCTATGGCAAATGGTGTGATTGTTTTACTACCATTGCTATGGCAGATGGTGTGATTGTTTTACTACCATTGCTATGGCAAATGGTGTGATTGTTTTACTACCATTGCTATGGCAAATGGTGTGATTGTTTTACTACCATTGCTATGGCAGATGGTGTGATTGTTTTACTACCATTGCTATGGCAGATGGTGTGATTGTTTTACTACCATTGCTATGGCAGATGGTGTGATTGTTTTACTACCATTGCTATGGCAAATGGTGTGATTGTTTTACTACCATTGCTATGGCAGATGGTGTGATTGTTTTACTACCATTGCCAGGGTAGGACCACTTTTAGCATATGAACTAGGAGGTGGGGGTTTGTCTCCTTACCCTTATGACAAATTTGTCCAACCTTCCTCTCTCCCACTCAGTGTATGATTCTCATGGTCTCTGAGGATAAATAATATATTCTAGAAGATTTTTGACTTTGTCTGCATAATGAGTTATAATGCATGCTTAATTTATACTTATTTATATAGAACCTTACATACATCTATGATAAATATATAGAGATGTCAATACTCAACAGGCCACAAAACAAGAGACACTGTGCACAACAGCAATATTTTGGAATATTCTTGTCTTTGTGCAAATGAAAAGAAAAGAAAGTAGTTGCCCAACAAGAAAATAAGGGAAGTAAGTTCATGAGTATTGCGGTAAAACGTTAAATGTAGCAAACTTGAACATGCTAAGATGTAGTTCTATCATTCTTGCCTTTTGAGGCCCTTGACCCCAGGATCATTTAGACAGGGCAGTGGTAGTGTCATACCCTTGGTGCAGATGCCCCCAACCAAATTGGCTGAAGGACTGCCCTTGTGAAAAGATGAAATCCAGGAGGGGTGATGACTAATATACTATCTATAATTGTGTATTGTAGGATTCTACATTTAAAAATATTTCCAAGGGAGCTTCCCATCAAACTGACCTAGAAAGGCTTCTGTGTTTGGTGTTCAACATAATGCTCTTCCAAAACTCCAGGTCAGGCTTTACTACTAGGCTTCAGCATTTACTAAAGATATTTGAAGAGAACTGCAGTTGGTGTTGATGTCAAGTTGGGTTTCGACAACCTTGTCAGTAGTCATCTTCAGGGCCTTCCTAGCAATAGATTCTTGACTCTAAAGATGACTACGGCTAAGATCATGGAAAATGCAAGTCAACATCAACATCTATGTCTACAAATATTTAAAGATTTGTGATGTTGCGTGTGACATCTATAAATGACATATGGCTATTTATGTGAATTTATATTTGACATAAAGCAATTTGAGCAATAGGATTGCATTTAGCAAAGAATAATCATTTACTTCTTATTTCTTTATATTTGCTATTTTCAATGGTGAACAAAACAGCTTCTTCTAATTCTTCCATCATCACATTTAATATTTGAAGATGTTTGTTACGTAATTCAGCAATACTTAATTCAATCTTTGCAATATTTTTATTCACAGATTCAATTGCTTTTTGAACACTGCTCTTTACGGATGCCTTTTCACAAGGAACTTTTTTCATTTCAGGAAATATCCTCAATTTCTCGTTACATTTTAAGAAGCTCAAATCATCAGAGAAATCTCGAAGTGTTCTATTAAAAGTACTTTTGGGATAAAAAGTTTCTATCTCTGAATTTGTGAAACCATTTTGAATTTCATCCTGCAATCCATTAATATCAAACATTTTTGTCTTCAAAGCATTACGACATGACCTACATTGATTTTTGACATTCCATTCAGGACCAACTTGATCGTAGTCAGAATATTTTGAGTTGTAAACACTTTGAAGCCATTTCCAAAACACATCTTGGGTCTCGACAAACTTGACAAGATTTTCAACATACGAATTAAAATTCTGACATTCGTTCAACAGTTTATCACATTCTTTGGGATGTCGTAGAAGATAAGCTTCCATCGTAGAAAGATGACCTTTAGTTTCATGTCCAACCATTGTGAATGAATGAACTCTAACAATGTTTGATGCCAACTTGTTTTCAGCAGCAAAGAGACCCTTGAATTTAAAAGAAAGATTGCCAGTAAGCCAAGATAATTGCTTGATCTTATCAATTGTATCTTCATTATTTTCTTCAACTTTATTATCTGTTAGGTCATAATTTGGTCTTTGTTGCTTGGGTGCTAATAGTTCCTGGTCGACAGGCATACACTCTTCAAACATGTTGTGATAACCGTCTAATAGTTTGTTTAAAACATTTGCTTTAGAAAAGAGCCATCCAAATGCCAGCAGTATTTCTTGACTGCCACAGGAAGAATCTTCGGGTAAGTCATAAAATGATTTCAAGTAATATCCTTGCTTATAAAGCTCCTGTTTTGTCCATTGTATGTTATGCGTTGTGTTAGCAGTGGAAAACTCATTTTGAGCGCAAAAAGTGTTGTATTTTATAAACCAAACAGTTTCGCGAAGAAGGCACCACATGGCTTCTACAGCCTCAACTTTATTGAATTTTGCAAGTCTAAAAACTTCAGGTTTGATCCAACGGCCGTTGTTATACATAATGATCCTACACAAACAGTTTATTGTCTCTTTGATTTGCTGTTTACTGGACATTCTACTTGAAATATCGATAGAATAATACTGTCATTCATTGCTCGTTATTCAAGTATCAGCCATATTTCTTCCTCCCCCTATAACTTTATGTACTCCCCCCCTGTATGCTATCCTTCCCAAATTTTAATGGCGGGAGTTTCAAGTGAAAAAATGTATTTTCTTCTTGCTTCAAATAATATTGATTTAGACTCCTGGAATGCGTCGTGATGTGTAAAATGTATTTAGCAAAACAATATGATTTGATGATGATCTAAAGCATACTCAAGAAATTTATGAGAAAGACGCCGAGGACAGTAGAAAGGATGAATCTGGTGTGGATGATTGTTTAGAAAAACGCTTTCACGGTATTTGTAATATATAAGTGATGTTTGCTTATTTTAATACCAGTGGGTGTCTCTTTATGGAACGTTACTTTGCTCTCCTGCAGTCCGTAAAGAAAGAAAGATGAAGAGATTTTGTTTTGTTTACAAATGAATTCTAAACATTGTTGACTCAACAAAGTAAATAAAATCACCGCGATGTCCGGGAGAGAAGTTGGGATTTCCAAATCCAGCCGAAAGTTATCTTCAGCAGACCAGCTGGATGATGCTTTTCACAATATGGTTTCAAACATGAAACCATTTGTCCTAAAGTTAGACAGGAAATCAGGTTATTTTTTTTAGCTTCTGTTTCCAATGACATATCCTGATTATTGATAATCTTCTGTTTGTTAAAGACTTCATCAACTTCATTGTTTTCATACTCCTTTGGGTGGTTCTTTTATCTTTGTTTGCAATGACTTGTTGACAAGTTAATGAAGACATTGATTGATTTAATCTTGTAGTTTTTAGGATTCTTATGAATATATGACTTGTATGCAGTTTATATATTTTTGTATAATATTATAGCATAATGCCTTGGTTGTATGTGCCTGTATGTTTCTCTTCTTTAGAAGGTTATTGATAATTTTGATGGTGATATTTTATGATGAGATTATTTCACTATATTTCTACAGTAGTTAAATGTACGTACATCTCCTTAAAACATCTCTTTAGAACGTGAGCGAATGGCTTTATGGATAAAGAAGCTTTGTGAAAATCCTGGCAGCTCTTTAAACTCAAGGTATGTCATAGTTTCTTCATCTGCCATAGATAAAGTATGGCATTTCCCAACATTGAATTCAAAAATTAAAAAATTACCTGTGAAGATTTTTCATTAATAACTATTGAAAACAAATGTGGCAAATGGCAGTTAGTCGTTGCAAGTCCTTAATGGTGTTGTTTGAATTACAGAATACATTTTATGAAAAAAATTCCTACGAAACACAAAAATATTTAAAGCAAGTGGTGTTATGTAAAATTTCCAAGTACTGCCATGCACGTCATTGCCTTTTTACGGCTTTCACACAGCCCAGAATAAACAAAAGTTTTGAAGAATTTACTCCTATGTGAAGAGTGAACTCTTATGTACCTCTAGGCCTTACGCTGTCCCAAATACCACCAAACACAACATGGTCCGTCCACCCAACCAGCTCAGTTCTATATGGGGGGGAGGGGAGGGTAGTATTGTATGTAGCATGGTGGGTAAACTGATTTGGATGTCCTAGAGTTCATGTTGACTCCAACATTATTATATTTATTTGGTTACTTCAACATGTTTGGTTTGTGAATAAAGGATTCTTTTGTAGTTTAAAAATATAAATGAATGAGTAAACATAAAGTTATTTTAAATGTTCATGATCATTTTTGCTCTAGAGAAAACAGGAATATGTATGCTGAAGTTCTGTTAAGTATGTTAAAACGAAACATAATTGATGAACCATTTTGTCTACGACCTGAATCAGGACCTCTCCCAACATTACCAAAATCCATGGTATGTAAAATACAACATTAGACATCTATTTATTGGCTCTTTAAATTGAATTGTATATTTTCCTCTATCCTCTGGTAATCTCTTATATTCTCCTATATTCTCCTATATCCTCCTATATCCTCCTATATTCTCCTATATTTTCCTATATTCTCCTATATTTTTCTATATCTTCCACTATCCTCCTATATTCTCCATTATCCTCCTATATTCTCCCATATTTGTATTTCTTTGTCTAGTGCTGTGCAAACTCCGTCGGTTTCAACTCTGAATTGGATCAAAAATACTCCAGCTCAGGAGAAAATCCTGCTTTCGGTTAAAACTTTCAGATTTACGTAGCTTTGGTAAAAAGTCTCCACGAGAAAAGTTTTCATAAAACGACCTATAAGGAAAAAAGATTTTAACTAATTGAAAAGCTCTAACTAAACTCTTTCTTCAAAAAGATACGGCTCGCAATAGAAAAAATCTGACCTGATTTGAAAAATCTTTCACTTTTGTCCTGTTGGCCAATTGAAGTTTCAAACCCACCATGCTATCTTAGATTTTTGCAATCTATGAAATTTGACGAGCTTTTTGTCTTTGGCATACTGATATTTCGAAAAAGCGCTTTGTCTCGGAATCGTATGAAAGTGTTACTCTCACATATCTACGTATAAAGTTAATGCAATATGGAGACATGCTGTTTGCCATATATAAAATACTATATTTTTATGAAAGTTGTTTTCGTATCGACATTACTCTGATAATTTTGCTCTGTTTTTTGTCGGCGTTAGGATATTTTGTTAGAAGTTTACTAAAATGGGCAAACCAAAGCTTTTCTTTCGATTTTCTTTGCATTTTCTTGTACCCAGTCTCTTGTATTCTCTTCTTTTCTCCGCTAATTTCCTATATTATCCTTTCTTTGATTCTTCTACACTCTGCTGTACTTTTCTTTACAATCTTTGGTTTCCATTGTAATCTTTTCGTCTTCCCTGCGGACGTGTATTTCTGGTATAGCCATGTTTTCTCCTGTAATCTCTTGTCTTTTCTTCTAAATATTCTTTATGATCCAGAAATTTTTTTATTTTACCCTACAGTCCGTTTACATGGACGAATCATCAAGGTTATCATCATCATCATCATGGTATGAAAATGAGGTAAGTTGATAAAAAAATTGACTTACTTAAACAAACCCAGTTCCTCAGCATTTCTTGTAATGATAGTTCTCAAGTTTTCGTATTTGATATTCTAGAATGAAAATAGTATTACACCTAGCTGGATAAAGAGGGAATTAAATGTATCATCAGGTACACTTTAAAAACTTAATATACCAGAATGAGGACAGTGTTACACCTAGTAGGATATGCGAGGAGCTTAATGTATCATCAGGGACACTTTGAAGCACGGTCTCAATAAATTTTACTCTTGAATAATAAAAAGTTGACTGTGTTTTGAAGCTAGTGCGGTTTGGAAATGAGGAGTTGATGGATTTGTTTTGATGTATTGTTTTCATATCAAGATTGAATGCTCTCACTTGCTGTGCCATTTTTGAGATCTAGCGCTCGTATTTAAAAAAAAATTCTGCATTCAATAATTCGGGCTTCAAAATCTTATCATAATTATTCGAAGACGGTAATTTATCTGAATGATTGCTCAGTTGGAATATTTTAGCAAATATCTTGCAATTGCTAAAGAAACGACTTTGCCATTCATTAGAGAAAGCGGGATTTTTATGTCGCACTCCGCGCGGGCGTGAGTTAGCGATAGTTCATTATGACGAATTTTGAAGAACTTGGTGGAAATATAGTATTTTCAGAGAAGGACGATGGATTCTCATCATTCATGTAGATCTCTACGCCATGTTATTATTATTTTAACGCAGGCATGAAGCGAGATGACTCAATTTTGTCGTACGAACCTTCAAAAAGACACTCTTCAACCAAACGGTTTGTGATATTAGAATTGTCTTCGACAACAAGAGTTTGTAAAGGATCATTAATGTTTTTATCTTGACAGAACACTAACGGAGAGCTATCTAAATGATGAAAATAGCATTTCATGTAGCAGGAATTTTACCACTATGGAAGAAGAACTGAGTCCGTCACCTTATAAAACGAAGCTAAACACTCGAGGAACTATGAGATACGAACCGATTTATCTGCGTGAAATTCTCAACGGCGATTTAAGCCAATCAGTGTCAACTCCAGTGAGTATAAACTTCTATCTGTTGATAACTTTAGCTTTTGGAGATGCACGCGCATGCTCCGATTTAATTTTATCACACCGTTCTCATTAAACTTGATATAAAACGGGCGGCTACTTTCTACCAAACTTTATAGCGAGTGTTTCAAGTATTAGCTATGTTTAGTTCCAAGTTCATATTTGACTTTGTCTTCTCGCACTCTGGCCTACAAGTAAAATTTAGCTTCGTGCTGGTATATAAATGTTTAACAAAACCTCTTGATTTCAAAACACAGTCCTGAAAAGTTGACTTGCAAATTGTTTTATTATTTCTAACAGTAATTATTTCTAATTTAGTGAGTGTTCGTAGAAAAACGTCTTGATTTCAAAACACAGTCCTGAAAAGTTGCCTTGCAAATTGTTTTATTATTTCTAACAATAATTATTTCTAATTTAGTAAGTGTTCGTAGAAAAACTCTTGATTTCAAAACACAGTCCTGAAAAGTTGACTTGCAAATTGTTTTATTGTTTCTAACAGTAATTATTTCTAATTTAGTAAGTGTTCGTTGACACTGTAGCCAATTTACTATTTTGAAATCAATGTATGTCTGTTTGTAACTGAATAGCTCTTGTTTTTTGAACAAAGTTAAATTGTATTGCCTTCATTCCTTTTTATATTATTCCTTTTTTGTTGTTAGATGAACTCAAATGATGAAAAGAAGAACAATTACTCCTCTATTTTACGATGTAAATGGTTTAAATATAGTGAAAGAAATTATTCTCAATATTCTGGAACAAAAGTTTTACTTATTTTTTGTTTTTTCTCTGTTCATTTTTCGATTAATAAATCGATTTTTCCTAATCTAGCGAGGTCGATCACCGAGGATGATGATAGTATACTTCAACGAGTAACTATGGATAAACAGGTACTTTCGTAGATATATAATATGTGTTTCGTTAACCATGTTGCCTTGTGTCCTAACGTGATACTTACAATTTTGCAGATGCAGGCAAGGAACAAGTTGATGGAAGCAAGATTTCACGAAGAAAAATTAAGGTTACAACAACAGCATGATTTGTCTGTACAAAAGGTTTGTGGAAAACCATTTTTCTTTGGTGAGGATTTTTCAGGTTGCTGCAGTCCTGAGAAGGACTTTTTTGACATCCTTGGCGTTGGAGTGAAGTTATTGACTCTTGTAAATTGAGTGGTTTAAACCTGGAAGCATCATAAAATGTTTGTATGGATCGCACTTTTCATTTGACTTTGAAGATGTCTACCGCCAAGGATGTCGAAATGTCAGTTAACATTTAAATTTCAGGAGTCGGTTGCACGAAGGTCGAATAGCACTATCCACTGCATAGCGATATTTTCGAACGCTTCAAAAATCGCTTGAATAGCGAAAATCCAGGATTTGAACTGTACAATCAATGAAATAAAATATTGGTTTTAGAATTACAAAATTTCGTTATCGCAAAGAAAGCATAAATACTTTTTTTTCACAAGCTTTGAGAAACTACTATCCAATGGATAACACTATCCAGGCTTCGTGCAACCGGCCCAAGGACTGTTCAAACCTGATCTTCACTAACAATACTCCCGGGTTCAAATCATTCACTTTATTTAACAATTTTCTGGCACTTTGTGTATCATCGTTAGCGCAAAATCATTTTGCGTCGTTTTTTTTAGATATTAGATCGTAAAAATAACGAATTGGAAGAAATGAAGGCGAAGTATCGTAATAAATTGACGGAGACTGAGAGTAGATTGAAGAAACAGGATAGAAAGAGTATGTGCGGAATAATTTTCGGGTTTTTCTTCTTCTTTCATTCTTTCATTTATTGATGTCGTTTGACTTTTATAAAATGTATATTTAGTTGTGACACAAGCACGGGAAATGGAACGATTACGTGAACAACGAGACAAAACTGTTTGCGAATTGAAGAATTGTGAACAAGATCGAGGAATAAATGCAGTAAACGATTCTGAAAAGAAGGTTAGAATTCTTAATTAATGCATTAAATGATTCTGAAATGAAGGTTAGAATTCTTAATTAAAGCATTAAATGATTCTGAAATGAAGGTTAGAATTCTTAATTAAAGCAGTAAACGATTCTGAAAAGAAGGTTAGAATTCTTAATTAATGCATTAAATAATTCTGAAATGAAGGTTAGAATTCTTAATTAAAGCAGTAAATGATACTGAAAAGAAGGTTAGAATTCTTAATTAAAGCAGTAAATGTTATTGAAAAGAAGGTTAGAACTCTTAATTAAAGCATTAAATGATTCTGAAATGAAGGTTAGAATTCTTAATTAAAGCAGTAAATGATTCTGAAATGAAGGTTAGAATTCTTAATTAAAGCAGTAAATGATACTGAAAAGAAGGTTAGAATTCTTAATTAAAGCAGTAAATGATATTGAAAAGAAGGTTAGAACTCTTAATTAAAGCATTAAATGATTCTAAAATGAAGGTTAGAATTCTTAATTAAAGCAGTAAATGATACTGAAAAGAAGATTAGAATTCTTAATTAAAGCAGTAAATGATATTGAAAAGAAGGTTAGAACTCTTAATTAAAGCAGTGAATGATACTGAAAAGGTTAGAATTCTTAATTATTCAGTACAACATTCTGAAAAGAAGGTTAGAATTCTTAATTAAAGCAGTGAATGATACTGAAAAGAAGGTTAGAATTCTTAATTATTCAGTAAAACATTCTGAAAAGAAGGTTAGAATTCTTAATTAAAGCAGTAAATGATACTGAAAAGATCGTTAGAATTCTTAATTAATGCATTAAATGATTCTGAAAAGAAGGTTATAATTCTTAATTAAAGCAGTAAATGATACTGAAAAGAAGATTAGAATTCTTAATTAAAGCAGTAAATGATATTGAAAAGAAGGTTAGAACTCTTAATTAAAGCAGTGAATGATACTGAAAAGAAGGTTAGAATTCTTAATTATTCAGTACAACATTCTGAAAAGTAGGTTAGAATTCTTAATTAAAGCAGTTAATGATACTGAAAAGAAGGTTAGAATTCTTAATTATTCAGTAAAACATTCTGAAAAGAGGGTTAGAATTCTTAATTAAAGCAGTAAATGATACTGAAAAGATCGTTAGAATTCTTAATTAATGCATTAAATAATTCTGAAAAGAAGGTTAGAATTTATAATCTCTGCAGTAAATGATTCTGAAAAGAAGGTTAGAATTATTAGTTTATGCAGTAAATGATATTGAAAAGAAGGTTAGAATGCAACAAATGATTTTAAAAGAATGTGAGAATTCTTTCTTTTCGTGTTTATATAAAAGTTGTTTTTTTGTGTGTTGGGATGTTTTACGATTTGTTTACACTATATCAGATAGATTGCTGTCGGACCAGGTAAACAATTCTAGCTTTTTAATTTGGTGAAAATATTTAATAGTATTAACACGAAAGATTATTGAAAGTCTATCATTCCCATAAAAACGTGTTACTTTTTAAGAGGCATATTGTGCAAACAAATGTCTTAGAGAAGCATAGGAACAATTAAGAACATCAGAGTACTTTAGTGTAAACGTTTGCCTTAGTCAATGGTTGTTGATTTTTTCGTACTTTTTTATTCAGCTTCACGACAAGATATCAGAATTTGAACAAGAGAAGTTTGAAATGCAGAAGGAACATACTCGTGAGATCCAAGATATTTTAGAAGAGACGAATGCAAGAATTGCAAAGATGGAGGATGAAAATAAAAGAGAAATGGAAGGCTTGAATGAAGTTGTGAAGAAATTGGAACAAGAGATAGAAAGACTTAGAATTGAGTGTGAAACATTACGTTCTGGAACGAGAAATATTGAATATGAAAAGGTATTAATAATGACGCATTTTATATATTTGAATGTTAGCTCTGCTGACAGTTTTTGTTTCAACAAGATACCACCATACAATGTTTTTCTGATACCACCATACAATGTTTTTCTGATACCACCATACAATGTATTTCTGATACCACCATACAATGTTTTTCTGATACCACCATACAATGTATTTCTGATACCACCATACAATGTATTTCTGATACCACCATACAATGTATTTCCAATATCACCATACAATGTATTTCTGATACCACCATACAATGTATTTCTGATACCACCATACAATGTATTTCTGATACCACCATACAATGTTTTTCTGATACCACCATACAATGTATTTCTGATACCATACATACAATGTATCACCAATATCTGACCATACAATGTATTTCTGATATCACCATAAATGTATTTCTGATACCACCATACAATGTATTTCTGATACCACCATACAATGTATTTCTGATACTGCACCATACAATGTATTTCTGATACCACCATACAATGTATTTCTGATACCACCATACAATGTATTTCTGATACCACCATACAATGTTTTTCTGATACCACCATACAATGTATTTCTGATACCACCATACAATGTATTTTTCTGATACCACCATACAATGTATTTCTGATACCACCATACAATGTATTTCTGATACCACCATACAATGTATTTCTGATACCACCATACAATGTATTTCTGATACCATAGTATGTTTTCTGATACCACCATACAATGTATTTCTGATACCACCATACAATGTATTTCTGATACCACCATACAATGTATTTCTGATATCACCATACAATGTATTTCTGATACCACCATAGTATGTTTTTCTGATACCACCATACAATGTATTTCTGATACCACCATACAATGTATTTCTGATACCACCATACAATGTATTTCTGATAACACCATACAATGTATTTCTGATACCACCATACAATGTATTTCTGATACCACCATACAATGTATTTCTGATACCACATACAATGTATTTCTGATACCACCATACAATGTTTTTCTGATACATACAATGTATTTCTGATACCACCATACAATGCGCGAACCTGAGTTTAAAATTGTTTTATTATACAATTATAAATACCAAAGCTTTCTTACCTGTAGGCCCTTAGCCAATCACTATCGATATGGCATTAACATTGTACAATACTCTGGGTTTTGATAGATTTTCATCCTATTCTTAATTTGATTTTGTAATTTATGTCTTTCACCCTATAACTATATATTTTAGAGAACATTTTTATCTCATAAGTTTAATTTTTTTGTATGTTTATTTTCATCAAGAGTGAATGTGAAAAACAACTAAAGACTCTTCAGGCGGAATATGACCATTTAAAGGAAAAGTACGATGTTTATTAAAATATGATTTTTAAAAATGATATTTTATATGTATAATCTGTATATCATTTATTTATAGTGTGGCGAGTTCTGAACGTAGGATTGAAAACATGACAAGAGACCACGAAACAAAGATAAAAGAATTGGAAAAGAAAACGAGAGATGAAGTTGACCGTGAAAAAAAGGAGAAAGAAATCGTTCTTACACAGGTCCTGACAATTCTTTCCTTTTCGCTTTTGTTATGAACATTTTTTCCAGTAATTAATTAAAACACGATTCTCACTAGACATCAACAACAATCAACAAACTAAAGACAGACGTGCTCGAGTTAGAACGACAGATAGCAGTTAAAGAACAGGAAAGACACAATGATGTAGAAGAAATCGCCAGAGTACATCTTCATGAAAAAGTTGAAATGCAACATAACTTTGAGAATAAGGTAGAGTTGGTCTGAATTATATAACTTGGATTAGTAATGTAAAGGCACGAGGAGTTCATGGTTTTTTCGTTGGTTGTAGGTCACGGTTTGGTAAAAAACTGATAAGGTTATGGTTGAAATGAATGAATTGAACGCTGGAGTATCGTTACTTGTTTGTAGATATAGATTGTGTAGGTTAGTGCAATCTAATGAAACACTTTTCCTCTTTATATTGACTACATACACTGATCTGTGTACAATACGAGGAGTCGGACATATTCTCCTCGCTTGACGCTGTCGTTGACTATCGCCAACGGTGTCAAACGTCAGCGGATTCTAACACCAACATTCCTTCTCACAACTGCACTAACCCAGGGATCTACATCTACAAACAAGTAAGATTATAAATTTTGATCGTTTGCTACGAGTCAGCCAATATGAAGCAGTTCTCATGTTTGAATGTGAGCGACGAATGGGCCTATTTTATCAAATTTGGCTATTCTTTGTGCACAATACATGATATCTCAAAAGAAATTCAAACTATAACGATGAAATCTTCAGGAAAGACTCGACCCAATCTACTCTAGTAGTTAAAGATATTGTTAATGACTGACAGTTAAAGAGAGTTTTATTTACTGCCATAAAGTAAAGAAGATGTGTGGTATTGCCAATGACTATCAGTTGAAGACAGTCTTCATCCGTTCAAATTAGGAACGTCACCTTGAACAAGTGTTAAATGAAGTACGCGATGAGAATGATAAACGTATCTTTCAACTTGAAGCTTCGTTAAGGTATTAAAGAAAACAGATTTGCATACATGTGTTTTTTTTTATGGATGTTTGTATGTTCAGATGCACTTTTTTGTTTCTCTTAGAGATAAGAACGATGAATTAGAGAGAGCTGTGGCGTCACATCGTGACAAGGACGAGGAAGCTCAAAAGGCCTTGGCAGAATTCAAGATACAAATGGAAGAGACATCACGGAAAATGTTTGAGGACGCAAAACTACAAGTAAGTTTATGCTTGTCACGTGAATTTTCATCTTTGTTAATACGTCATCATCTATGCTGTGATATGAATGGATTCAGATGGATAAAGTGGAACAGGATCTAGAAAGATCACGTTCTTCTCGTGAGAAACAGGCGAAGGAGTATACACGACAAATTGAAAGTGAACGCATGCGCCACGAAAAGTTGGTAAGTTTATTTATTTTAACCGTAATCTTTTGTTAAACACTCTGCATATAAGAAAACTTGGAAATAAAATTAGCAACAAGTGTTTGAACTTTAAACGTAAATGGTTTGAACACGGAGTATCGTTACGCGTTTTAAATGTAGATCGTCCAGGTTAGTATAGTCCTTAGAAGGACTGTTTTTGTTGTTGTTGACTGACGTTTCGACAACCTTACCGGTAGTCATCTTCAGAGTCAAGTCTGACGTTCCATGCAAAACGTATGTAGTCGTTAGGAAGTTGTTTGCTCTGTCGTCCTAATGATAAAATAAAATAAATGGTTTGAACCAAAGAGTATAGTTACATATTGGTGAATGTAGATCGTCCAGGTTAGTAAAGTCCTGAGAAGGACCGATGTTGTTGATGTTGACTGTAGTTTCGACAACCTTAGCGGTAGTCACAAACATGCTGTGTTTGAACTGTTAAACTAGACAAGTAGAAATCTATTTCTCAAATAAAAAAACATTATAATATCTCTTGAAAATATATACTTTCTACTGTTCGTATTGAATTTTACATTACCTGCAGTGTAGCAAAATTGATTTCTACTCTCAGACTTTCCTCTCAAATTTTCTAAAATTTTGACGTAAGATGGAAATGGTGACGTCACATATTTTAATTTACGGTTGAAGGTTTCAGAGTTGAAAATAACTCATGAACAGGAAAAGGCAATAATGATACGGGAACATGAACATGAGAATGAGATGTTGAATAGAGAACATGAACGAGAAAAGGTGACGGTTTATTTATTTACTACACCTTTACCACTCACATCCCTTATATCCTTCTCTACCACTCACATCCCTTTATATCCTTCTTTACCACTCATATCCCTTTATATCCTTCTCTACCACTCATATCCCTTTATATCCTTCTCACCACCACTCCACATCCTTTATATCCTTCTCTACCACTCATCCCTTTATATAGCACCGCTCCATCGCATATCTGGTCTTTACCACTCACATCTCTTTCCATATCCTTTTTACCACTCCACATCCCTTTATCTTCTTTGCCATTCACATCCCTTCTATCCTTCTTTATCCACTCACATCTTCCTTATCCTTCTTCGCAATTTCATCCTTTCATATCGCGTTATATTTTATGGATACTCCATCACTTTGGCAGTTACGTCAAAACCTTCTCGAGAACAATCTAATCCAATGTTTCCTTTTCTTTTCATCTTTGTTTCAGGCTGTAAACAATGAGGAAAACGACGTCTTCTGGGAGATGGAAAGCAAATATCGCAATAAATCAACAATTGATGCAAACTCCATAAATGAACTTCAACAAGTGAATGTATCATTACGAGAGGAGGTAGGGATGTTTATGTATCATTACGAGAGGAGGTAGGGATGTTTATGTATCATTACGAGAGGAGGTAGGGATGTTTATGTATCGTTACGAGAGGAGGTAGGGATGTTTATGTATCGTTACGAGGAGAGAGGTAGGGATGTTTATGTATCGTCACAGGAGGAGGTAGGGATGTTTATGTATCGTCACGGGAGGAGAGTAGGGATGTTTATGTATCGTTACGAGAGGAGGTAGGGATGTTTATGTATCGTTGCGAGAGGAGGTAGGGATGTTTATGTATCGTCACGGGAGGAGGTAGGGATGTTTATGTATCGTTACGAGAGGAGGTAGGGATGTTTATGTATCGTTGCGAGAGGAGGTAGGGATGTTTATGTATCGTTACGAGAGGAGGTAGGGATGTTTATGTATCATTACGGGAGGAGGTAGGGATGTTTATGTATCGTTACGAGAGGAGGTAGGGATGTTTATGTATCGTTACGAGAGGAGGTAGGGATGTTTATGTACCGTTGCGAAGGAGGTAGGATGTTTATGTATCATTACGAGAGGAGGTAGGGATGTTTATGTATCATTACGGGAAGTAGGGATGTTTATGTATCATTACGAGGAGGTTAGGGATGTTTATGTATCATTACGAGAAGAGGTAGGGATGTTTATGTATCATTACGAGAGGAGTTAGGGATGTTTATGTATCATTACGAGAAGAGGTAGGGATGTTTATGTATCATTACGAGAGGAGGTAGGGATGTTTATGTATCATTACGGTAGGAAGTAGGGATGTTTATGTATCGTCACGGGGGATAGTGATGTTTATTAAATTCTTGGTAGTTTTTGAAAGTCGCTTCGATGTTTTCAATTTTACAGAAAAATTTCTGACAAATGTTTTCATGTTATAGTTGATGAAGAAAGAGGGTTTATACAAGCAACAACTGGTTGAATTAGGGATGTTGCGGGATGAAGAAAAACAGACGTTTGAACGGAAACTTGAAACACAGGTTTACAGAATGTTTTTTTATCGTTCTTGCTGTAACATTTTTGTATCATCTCCTTATGTTCCATGCAATGGTCAATTTTTGATGATGGTTGGTTTTAATGTTCAGGCAACTAAGTCTCAGACGGAAATGGAACAAGAAAGATTGGAATGGCAGCGACAACAGAACAGTAAACAAATGGAAGAAATTTTGGATAAGGTTTCTAGATTTTAGGAAATTTGAATTGTGGTGGCATTTAATTAATGTGTCTCAGTTAGGCTTCGTTCTGGATTTGTTCTTTTCCGCATTTTAGACAAACAGTCGATTAAAACAAATGGAAGAAGATTACATTGCAAGATCAAAGAAAATGCAAGAGGTTCATTTACTGTCGTTTTAGCGGTTTTATGTTATTCATTATAGTGTTTTCTACATCATATCTTCTTCGTTGTGTCATCTTATATTTTATATTTGTTATGTCGTTCATATTTTATATTTGTTCGTCTTCATATTTCAGCCATTTATTTCTGTCCATTCTTTGTTCAGATATTTTCATCCATCTTTTCATTTCCTCTGTGTTATCCATTCCATTCCATCCACCTCCTTCCATTCCATTCATCCTTCTTCCTCCTTATTCCATCCATTCCATCCACTACCTCCACTTCATTCCATCCTTCCTGTTCTTCCATCACCTTCTTCCATTCCATTCATCACCTCCTTCACACCTCTCGTTGTTCATCTCACCTCTAACTACACCTCCCTCGTTCATCCACCCTTCCATCCACCTCCATTCCACCCTCCTTCATCCCTTCCTTCCACCTTCCACCCTCCTTCCTTCCTTCCATTCCACCTCCTTCCATTCCTTCTTCCATTCCACCCTTCCACCTTCCATCCTTCCTTCCTTCCATTCCACCTCCTTCCTTCATCCTCCTCCTTCTTTTCATCTCTTCATATCCATTCGTCACCTTCACCTCCACTCCTTGTCATCCACCTTCCATTCATCCACCCCTCTCCTTCCATCCACTACCCCTCCATTCCATCCACTCCTTATTCCTTCCTTCCCCCTCCCTCCTTGTTCATCCTTCCCCTACAGTAGTTTCTTCATTATTCGTCTTATTGTTTTCAAAGTAAAACAAAACTTACCATCATCATGCACTACCACTGTATATCTTATCACAACACCGCCATCCATTGATCTCAATAACCTGGATGTACACACTAAAATGTTATCTTAATGTGTAGTTTGCAAAATTCTCACGAGGAACGCTTCAATATCACAGCACGTAAACACGAAGAAGATAAAGAAATGCTTAAGAATCATCATTCAGTGGTAATAAAGGTAATAAATATTTCCATTCATATGTATATTACACGGATCGCGCTTCACTGATTGAATTTGAAGCCGGAAAGCCGCCATATTGTACAATCCTACTTTAGGAGGGTGACATACAAATTGTATCATTTTCTGCTATGAAAAATTGCGAGAATCGTCTCTTATGGTGCTTTGACGAAACTGCTACATATTAGCTTTAACAAGATTAAGTGTAGGAAGCAGTTGTACTGTAAAGAAAGGGTTTTTTCCAAACTTTTGTAACACCATTTGAGAGTTACTATCGCAAGAGAATGCTTTTTGCTTCACGTTGAAAGATTTTTTAGGGTGTATAAGTACAATGCGCTCCAAAATTCATTGCTATCGTGGTTCTTTACTATCGATTATTCTTTTGAATGGGACTGTTCAATATGGCGGAGCATCTAATTAGAGCTGTCTACTTCCGGCTTCAAATTTTTGCACTCACCATATTGGGAACGCGCAGTCCATGTAAGGTACATATCAATGAATATTTCCCGCATCTCTAAAAATAACCAATTTAATAACCAGTTGAAACACTTTTGTTGTTAAATAGTCACTAGAGAACGATATAGAACGTCTAAAAAATTTGACCAGAGAAACTGAAAAAGAAGCAAGAAAAACGGAGATCGATCTACAAGAAAAGGTATGTATGTAAATTGTTGAGAACCTCAAGGATATGCGTGTACTCTTGAGGATGTATTGTGATAAGGAGTTTGTCATATTGGATATCGTGTATTGTATAGGAGTCAGCCGGTGATAATTTAGCAGTGTTTCCACGTTCCATTTCAGATTTCCAAACTTCAATATGAATATGAAGAGAAAATGAACAATTTGCTTCCTCGACAAATGAAAAACGTAAATGATTGCATTAAAAATTTCTCGCGTTTTTATTGACTTGGTGCTGATTGGAAAAAACTTTTTTTCAGGAACTTGAAGACACTATTCGATCTCTTCGTCAGCAAGTCTCTATTCTTCAATCTCGTGCGGACATCTTGCAAGAAGAACTAGATTCTACTAACACACTTTCATCAACATGGGACTTATCTCATCTAGATAAACCTTTGAAAAACTAGTGATGTCAAGGCTATAGTAATTCTTGTTTGTTTATATACAAGTATGATAATGTTAAGGTATTGTTTGTATTGTACCATAATAAATGTATAGTGAAGGTATGGTATCATAAACTAAATAAGCATCATTATCAACAACAACAAAAACAGTCCTTCTCAGGACTATACCAACCTGGACGATGTACATTTACAAACATATAACGATACCCCAGGGCTCAAACCATTTACTTTAAAGGTGGCTCATGTCGTCTACCACATTTAAACTAAGCAATGACACAACTTTCATAAAATGAACTGACTTGAAAACGTCGCTTATATCTTTCATTATCTCTTATGTCTTACAACTACATAAACATTCATATTAAGAACATTCCAACTCAATGCTTTGGAGTGAGGCACGAAGTATAGTCTTTGATAGTTAGATTCATGCCGAAGACTAAAGTCTTTGCATTTTCACACATTCTCATGCCAAAGACTATAGTGTTTGCATTTTCACACATTTTAATGCCAAAGACTATATTTTTTGTATTTTCACACATTTTCATGCCGAAGACTATACTCATTGCATTTTCACATTGTCATGCCTAAGACTATAATCTTTGCAATTTAACACATTTTCATCCCAAAGACTATAGTCTTTGTATTTTCACACATTTTCTTGCCAAAGACTATCGTCTTTT